>NC_084613.1:37165449-37417949 GCF_033978795.1 Nerophis ophidion
GTCATTTTGAGTGTGACCAACATGAGGCCAGTAAAATCTAATATTTGTATTTGTGATTCTTTCCAAAATACCTGATTTTGGTAAAACTTACATAAATTCAATATTAAAGGCTTTTTAAGACAAATTTCATATTTGGTTTTGGAGTTATGATTATAAACCTTTCATATTTAGTATGAGAGTTACACTGTTATATTGAATAAAAAAACTAATTTGTGTCTTTGCAAACGTTACAAAAGATAATTTTTCTAGTACAACTAACAAAAAAACATATCTCTGGGCATTATTAGCCATTTTGCATGTGTTGTTTAGAAGTTATGTTTGAATACATTTTTATTGCTTTTTTCGCATTATCTCAGGATTCTAAGACTATTATAGTCATATTGAGTAAAAAACTACTTTTTGCATTTGCAAGATTTAAAAAAGCATATGTTTCGAGTAAAACTCCCAAAGATGCATTATTTCAGGCATTATTAGCCATTTTTCATGTGTGGTGTAGGAGTTATGTTTAAATAACTGTCATATTGAGTGTTACAGTATACAGTCATATTGCGTAAAACCTCATTTTTGTATTTGCAAACCATTGAAAAACAACGGTATTTAGTAAAACTCACATGTATTCAATATCACAGGCATTTTTAGACATTTTGCACGTTTGGATTAGGAATTATGTTGGAATACATTTTTATTGCTTTTTTCGCAGTATCGCAGGATTCTAAGTATATTACTGTCAAATTGAGTAACAAATCAAATTTTGTTATTGCAAACCTTACCAAATGTTTTTTTTTTTCAAGAAAACTCTCGAAGATGCATTTCTTCAGGCATTATTAGACATTTTGCACGTGTATTTTTGGAGTTATGTTTCAAAAACTGTCATTTTGAGTGTGACCCACATGAGGCCAGTAAAATCTAATATTTGTATTTGTCAACCTTTCCAAAATACCTGATTCTTGTAAAACTTACATAAATTCAATATTAAAGGCTTTTTAAGACAAATTTCATATTTGGTTTTGGAGTTATGATTATAAACCTTTCATATTTAGTATAACAGTTACACTGTTATAAAAACTAACTTGTGTCTTTGCAAACCTTACAAAAGATCATTTTTCTAGTACAACTAACAAAAAAACATATCTCTAGGCATTATTAGCCATTTTGCATGTGTTGTTTAGAAGTTATGTTTGAATACATTTCTATTGCTTTTTTTGCATTATCTCAGGATTCTAAGACTATTATAGTCATATTGAGTAAAAAACTACTTTTTGCATTTGCAAGATTTAAAAAGCATATGTTTCGAGTAAAACTCCCAGAGATGCATTATTTCAGGAATTATTAGCCATTTTTCATGTGTGGTGTAGGAGTTATGTTTAAATAACTGTCATATTGAGTGTTACAGTGTACAGTCATATTGAGTAAAACCTCATTTTTGTATTTGCAAACCATAGAAAAACAACTGTATCTAGTAAAACTCACATGTATTCAATATCGCAGGCATTTTTAGACATTTTGCACGTTTGGATTAGGAATTATTTTGGAATACATTTATTTTGCTTTTTTCGCATTATCTGAGGATTCTAAGTACATTACTGTCAAATTGAGTAACAAATTAAATTTTTTTTGCAAACCTTACCAAATGTTTTTTTTTTTTTCAGGAAACCTCTCAAAGATGCATTTCTTCAGGCATTATTAGACATTTTGCATGTGTATTTTTGGAGTTATGTTTCAAAAACTGTCATTTTGACTGTGACCAATATGAGGCCAGTAAAATCTAATATTTGTAATAGTGATTCTTTCCAAAATACCTGATTCTGCTAAACTTACATAAATTCAATATTAAAGGCTTTGTAAGACAAATTTCATATTTGGTTTTGGAGTTATGATTATAAACCTTTCATATTTATTATGACAGTTACACTGTTATATTGAATAAAAAAACTAACTTGTGTATTTGCAAACCTTACAAAAGATCATTTTTCTAGTACAACTAACAAAAATACATATCTCTCGGCAATATCAGTCATTTTTCATGTGTTGTTTAGAAGTCATGTTTGAATACAATTGTATTGCATTTTTCGCATTATCTCAGGATTGTAAGACTACTATAGACATATTGAGTAAAAAACAACTTTTTGCATTTGCAAGATTTAAAAAAGCATATGCTTCGAGTAAAACCCCCAAAGATGCATTATTTCAGGCATTATTAGCTATTTTTCATGTGTGGTGTAGGAGTTATGTTTAAAAAACTGTCATATTGAGAGTTACAGTATACAGTCATATTGAGTAAAACCTCATTTTTTTTATTTGCAAACCATTGAAAAACAACTGTATCTAGTAAAACTCACATTTATTCAATATCACGGGGCGCATTTTTAGACATTTTGCACGTTTGGATTAGGAATTATGTTGGAATACAATTTTATTGCTTTTTTCGCATTATCTCAGGATTCTAAGAACATTAAATAAATATAAATGGGTTGTTCTTGTATAGCGCTTTTCTACCTTCAAGGTACTCAAAGCGCTTTGACATTACTTCCACATTTACCCATTCACACACACATTCACACTCTGATGGAGGGAGCTGCCATGCAAGGCGCTAACCAGCACCCATCAGGAGCAAGGGTGAAGTGTCTTGCTCAGGACACAACGGACGTGACGAGGTTCGTACAAGGTGGGATTTGAACTAGGGACCCTCGGGTTGCGCAAGGCCACTCTTCCACCGCGCCACGCCCTCCCTGACATTATAGTCATATTGAGTAAAAAACTACTTTTTGCATTTGCAAGATTTAAAAAAGCCTATGTTTCTAGCAAAACTCCCAAAGATGCATTATTTCAGGCATTATTAGCCATTTTTAATGTGTGGTGTAGGAGTTATGTTTAAATAACTGTCATATTGAGTGTTACAGTATACAGTCATATTGAGTAAAACCTCATTTTTGTATTTGCAAACCATTGAAAAACAACTGTATCTAGTAAAACTCACATTTATTCAATATCACAGGCATTTTTAGACATGTTGCACGTTTGGATTAGGAATTATGTTGGAATACATTTTTATTGCTTTTTTCGCATTATCTCAGGATTCTAAGTACATTACTGTCAAATTGAGTAACAAATCAAATTTTGTTTTTGCAAACCTTACCAAATGGTTTTTTTTTTCAGGAAAACTCTTGAAGATGCATTTCTTCAGGCCTTATTAGACATTTTGCATGTGTATTTTTGGAGTTATGTTTCAAAAACTGTCATTTTGAGTGTGACCAATATGAGGCCAGTAAAATCTAATATTTGTATTTGTGATTCTTTCCAAAATACCTGATTCTGCTAAAACTTACATGAATTCAATATTAAAGGCTTTGTAAGACAAATTTCATATTTGGTTTTGGAGTTATGATTATAAGCCTTTCATATTTAGTATGAAAGTTAAACTGTTATATTGAATAAAAAAACTAACTTGTGTCTTTGCAAACCTTACAAACGATCATTTTTCTACTACAACTAACAAAAAAACATATATGTAGGCATTATTAGCCATTTTGCATCTGTTGTTTAGAAGTTATGTTTGAATACATTTTTATTGCTTTTTTTTGCATTATCTCAGGATTGTAAGACTATTATAGTTGTATTGAGTAAAAAACTACTTTTTGCATTTGCAAGATTTAAAAAAGCATATGTTTCGATTAAAACTCCAAAGATGCATTATTTTAGGCATTATTAGCCATTTTTCATGTGTGGTGTAGGAGTTATGTTTAAATAGCTGTCATATTGAGTGTTACAGTATACAGTCATATGAGTAAACCTCATTTTTGTATTTGCAAACCATTGAAAAACAACATTATCTAATAAAACTCACATGTATTCAATATCACAGGCATTTTTAGACATTTTGCACGTTTGGATTAGGAATTATGTTGGAATACATTTTTATTTTGTTTTTTTTCGCATTATCTCAGGATTCTAAGTACATTACTGTCAAATTGAGTAACAAATCTAATTTTGTTTTTGCAAACCTTACCAAATGTTTTTTTTTTTCAGGAAAACTCTCGAAGATGCATTTCTTCAGGCATTATTAGACATTTTGCATGTGTATTTTTGGAGTTATGTTTCAAAAACTCTCATTTTGAGTGTGACCAACATGAGGCCAGTAAAATCTAATATTTGTATTTGTGATTCTTTCCAAAATACCTGATTTTGGTAAAACTTACATGAATTCAATATTAAAGGCTTTTTAAGACAAATTTCATATTTGGGTTTGGAGTTATGATTATAAACCTTTCATATTAAGTATGACAGTTACAGTGTTATATTGAATAAAAAACTAATTTGTGTCTTTGCAAACCTTACAAAAGATCATTTTTCTAGTAGAACTAACAAAACAAAAAACATATCTCTGGGCATTATTAGCCATTTTGCTTGTGTTGTTTAGAAGTTATGTTTGAATACATTTATATTGCTTTTTTCGCATTATCTCAGGATTCTAAGACTATTATAGTCACATTGAGTAAAAAACTACTTTTTGCATTTGCAAGATTTAAAAAAGCATATGTTTCGAGTAAAACTCCCAAAAATGCATTATTTCAGGCATGATTAGCCATTTTTCATGTGTGGTGTAGGAGTTATGTTTAAATAGCTGTCATATTGAGTGTTACAGTATACAGTCATATTGAGTAAATCCTCATTTTTGTATTTGCAAACCATTGAAAAACAACTGTATCTAATAAAACTCACATGTATTCAATATCACAGGCATTTTTAGACATTTTGCACGTTTGGATTAGGAATTATGTTGGGAATACATCTTTATTTTGTTTTTTTCGCATTATCTCAGGATTCTAAGTACATTACTGTCAAATTGAGTAACAAATCAAATTTTGTTTTTGCAAACCTTACCAAATGTTTTTTTTTTCAGGGAAAACTCTCGAAGATGCATTTCTTCAGGCATTATTAGACATTTTGCATGTGTATTTTTGGAGTTATGTTTCAAAACTGTCATTTTGAGTGTGACCAACATGAGGCCAGTAAAATCTAATATTGGTATTTGTGATTCTTTCCAAAATACCTGATTTTGGTAAAACTTACATAAATTCAATATTAAAGGCTTTTTAAGACAAATTTCATATTGGTTTTGGAGTTATGATTATAAACCTTTCATATTTAGTATGAGAGTTACACTGTTATATTGAATAAAAAAACTAATTTGTGTCTTTGCAAACCTTACAAAAAGATAATTTTTCTAGTACAACTAACAAAAAAACTTATATCTGGGCATTATTAGCCATTTTGCATGTGTTGTTTAGAAGTTATGTTTGAATACATTTTTATTGCTTTTTTCGCATTATCTCAGGATTCTAAGACTATTATAGTCATATTGAGTAAAAAACTACTTTTTGCATTTGCAAGATTTAAAAAAGCATATGTTCCGAGTAAAACTCCCAAAAATGCATTATTTCAGGCATTATTAGCCATTTTTCATGTGTGGTGTAGGAGTTATGTTTAAATAGCTGTCATATTGAGTGTTACAGTATACAGTCATATTGAGTAAAACCTCATTTTTGTATTTGCAAACCATTGAAAAACAACATTATCTAATAAAACTCACATGTATTCAATATCACAGGCATTTTAGACATTTTGCACGTTTGGATTAGGAATTATGTTGGAATACATTTTTATTTTGTTTTTTTTCGCATTATCTCAGGATTCTAAGTACATTACTGTCAAATTGAGTAACAAATCTAATTTTGTTTTTGCAAACCTTACCAAATGTTTTTTTTTTTCAGGAAAACTCTCGAAGATGCATTTCTTCAGGCATTATTAGACATTTTGCATGTGTATTTTTGGAGTTATGTTTCAAAAAACTCTCATTTTGAGTGTGACCAACATGAGGCCAGTAAAATCTAATATTTGTATTTGTGATTCTTTCCAAAATACCTGATTTTGGTAAAACTTACATGAATTCAATATTAAAGGCTTTTTAAGACAAATTTCATATTTGGGTTTGGAGTTATGATTATAAACCTTTCATATTAAGTATGACAGTTACAGTGTTATATTGAATAAAAAACTAATTTGTGTCTTTGCAAACCTTACAAAAGATCATTTTTCTAGTAGAACTGACAAAAAAACATATCTCTGGGCATTATTAGCCATTTTGCTTGTGTTGTTTAGAAGTTATGTTTGAATACATTTATATTGCTTTTTTCGCATTATCTCAGGATTCTAAGACTATTATAGTCACATTGAGTAAAAAACTACTTTTTGCATTTGCAAGATTTAAAAAAGCATATGTTTCGAGTAAAACTCCCAAAAATGCATTATTTCAGGCATTATTAGCCATTTTTCATGTGTGGTGTAGGAGTTATGTTTAAATAGCTGTCATATTGAGTGTTACAGTATACAGTCATATTGAGTAAATCCTCATTTTTGTATTTGCAAACCATTGAAAAACAACTGTATCTAATAAAACTCACATGTATTCAATATCACAGGCATTTTTAGACATTTTGCACGTTTGGATTAGGAATTATGTTGGAATACATCTTTATTTTGTTTTTTTCGCATTATCTCAGGATTCTAAGTACATTACTGTCAAATTGAGTAACAAATCAAATTTTGTTTTTGCAAACCTTACCAAATGTTTTTTTTTTCAGGAAAACTCTCGAAGATGCATTTCTTCAGGCATTATTAGACATTTTGCATGTGTATTTTTGGAGTTATGTTTCAAAAACTGTCATTTTGAGTGTGACCAACATGAGGCCAGTAAAATCTAATATTGGTATTTGTGATTCTTTCCAAAATACCTGATTTTGGTAAAACTTACATAAATTCAATATTAAAGGCTTTTTAAGACAAATTTCATATTTGTTTTGGAGTTATGATTATAAACCTTTCATATTTAGTATGAGAGTTACACTGTTATATTGAATAAAAAAACTAATTTGTGTCTTTGCAAACCTTACAAAAGATAATTTTTCTAGTACAACTAACAAAAAAACTTATCTCTGGGCATTATTAGCCATTTTGCATGTGTTGTTTAGAAGTTATGTTTGAATACATTTTTATTGCTTTTTTCGCATTATCTCAGGATTCTAAGACTATTATAGTCATATTGAGTAAAAAACTACTTTTTGCATTTGCAAGATTTAAAAAAGCATATGTTCCGAGTAAAACTCCCAAAGATGCATTATTTCAGGCATTATTAGCCATTTTTCATGTGTGGTGTAGGAGTTATGTTTAAATAGCTGTCATATTGAGTGTTACAGTATACAGTCATATTGATTAAAACCTCATTTTTGTATTTGCAAACCATTGAAAAACAACTGTATCTAGTAAAACTCACATGTATTCAATATCACAGGCATTTTTAGACATTTTGCACGTTTGGATTAGGAATTATGTTGGAATACATTTTTATTGCTTTTTTCGCAGTATCTCAGGATTCTAAGTACATTACTGTCAAATTGAGTAACAAATCAAATTTTGTTTTTGCAAACCTTACCAAATGTTTTTTTTTTTCAGGAAAACTCTCGAAGATGCATTTCTTCAGGCATTATTAGACATTTTGCATGTGTATTTTTGGAGTTATGTTTCAAAAACTGTCATTTTGAGTGTGACCAATATGAGGCCAGTAAAATCTAATATTTGTATTTGTGATTCTTTCCAAAATACCTGATTCTGGTAAAACTTACATAAATTCAATATTAAAGGCTTTTTAAGACAAATTTCATATTTGGTTTTGGAGTTATGATTATAAACCTTTCATATTTAGTATGACAGTTACACTGTTATATTGAATAAAAAAACTAATTTGTGTCTTTGCAAACCTTACAAAATATCATTTTTCTAGTAAAACTAACAAAAAAACATATCTCTGGGCATTATTAGCCATTTTGCATGTGTTGTTTAGAAGTTATGTTTGAATACATTTTTATTGCTTTTTTTGCATTATCTCAGGATTCTAAGACTATTATAGTCATATTGAGTAAAAAACTACTTTTTGCATTTGCAAGATTTAAAAAAGCATATGTTTCGAGTAAAACTCCCAAAGATTTATTATTTCAGGCATTATTAGCCATTTTTCATGTGTGGTGTAGGAGTTATGTTTAAATAGCTGTCATATTGAGTGTTACAGTATACAGTCATATTGATTAAAACCTCATTTTTTGTATTTGCAAACCATTGAAAAACAACTGTATCTAGTAAAACTCACATGTATTCAATATCACAGGCATTTTTAGACATTTTTCACTTTTGGATTAGGAATTATGTTGGAATACATTTTTATTGCTTTTTTCGCATTATCTCAGGATTCTAAGTACATTACTGTCAAATTGAGTAACAAATCAAATTTTGTTTTTGCAAACCTTACCAAAATGTTTTTTTTTTCAGGAAAACTCTCGAAGATGCATTTCTTCAGGCATTATTAGACATTTTGCATGTGTATTTTTGGAGTTATGTTTCAAAAACTCTCATTTTGAGTGTGACTAACATGAGGCCAGTAAAATCTAATATTTGTATTTGTGATTCTTTCCAAAATACTTGATTTTGGTAAAACTTACATAAATTCCATATTAAAGGCTTTTTAAGACAAATTTCATATTTGGTTTTGGAGTTATGATTATAAACCTTTCATATTTAGTATGACAGTTACACTGTTATATTGAATAAAAGAACTAATTTGTGTCTTTGCAAACCTTACAAAAGATCATTTTTCTAGTACAACTAACAAAAAAACTATCTCTGGGCATTATTAGCCATTTTGCATGTGTTGTTTAGAAGTTATGTTTGAATACATTTGTATTGCTTTTTTCGCATTATCTCAGGATTCTAAGACTATTATAGTCATATTGAGTAAAAAACTACTTTTTGCATTTGCAAGATTTAAAAAAGCATATGTTTCGAGTAAAACTCCCAAAGATGCATTATTTCAGGCATTATTAGCTATTTTTCATGTGTGGTGTAGGAGTTATGTTTAAATAACTGTCATATTGAGTGTTACAGTATACAGTCATATTGAGTAAAACCTCATTTTTGTATTTGCAAACCATTGAAAAACAACTGTATCTAGTAAAAACTCACATGTATTCAATATCACAGGCATTTTTAGACATTTTGCACGTTCGGATTAGGAATTATGTTGGAATACATTTTTATTGCTTTTTCGCATTATCTCAGGATTCTAAGTACATTACTGTCAAATTGAGTAACAAATCAAATTTTGTTTTTGAAAACCTTACCAAATGTTTTTTTTTCAGGAAAACTCTCGAAGATGCATTTCTTCAGGCATTATTAGACATTTTGCATGTGTATTTTTGGAGTTATGTTTCAAAAACTGTCATTTTGAGTGTGACCAACATGAGGCCAGTAAAATCTAATATTTGTAGTTGTGATTCTTTCCAAAATACCTGATTCTTGTAAAACTTACATAAATTCAATATTAAGGCTTTTTAAGACAAATTTCATATTTGGTTTTGGAGTTATGATTATAAACCTTTCATATTTAGTATGAGAGTTACACTGTTATATTGAATAAAAAAAACTAATTGTTGTCTTTGCAAACCTTACAAAAGATAATTTTTCTAGTACAACTAACAAAAAAACACATCTCTGGGCATTATTAGCCATTTTGCATGTGTTGTTTAGAAGTTATGTTTGAATACATTTTTATTGCTTTTTTCGCATTATCTCAGGATTCTAAGACTATTATAGTCATATTGAGTAAAAAACTACTTTTTGCATTTGCAAGATTTAAAAAAGCATATGTTTCGAGTAAAACTCCCAAAGATGCATTATTTCAGGCATTATTAGCCATTTTTCATGTGTGGTGTAGGAGTTATGTTTAAATAGCTGTCATATTGAGTGTTACAGTATACAGTCATATTGATTAAAACCTCATTTTTGTATTTGCAAACCATTGAAAAACAACTGTATCTCGTAAAACTCACATGTATTCAATATCACAGGCATTTTTAGACATTTTGCACGTTTGGATTAGGAATTATGTTGGAATACATTTTTATTGCTTTTTTCGCATTATCTCAGGATTCTAAGTACATTACTGTCAAATTGAGTAACAAATCAAATTTTGTTTTTGCAAACCTTACCAAATGTTTTTTTTTTTCAGGAAAACTCTCGAAGATGCATTTCTTCAGGCATTATTAGACATTTTGCATGTGTATTTTTGGAGTTATGTTTCAAAAACTGTCATTTTGAGTGTGACCAATATGAGGCCAGTAAAATCTAATATTTGTATTTGTGATTCTTTCCAAAATACCTGATTCTGCTAAAACTTACATAAATTCAATATTAAAGGCTTTTTAAGACAAATTTCATATTTGGTTTTGGAGTTATGATTATAAACCTTTCATATTTAGTATGACAGTTACACTGTTATATTGAATAAAAAAACTAATTTGTGTCTTTGCAAACCTTACAAAAGATCATTTTTCTAGTACAACTAACAAAAAAACATATCTCTGGGCATTATTAGCCATTTTGCATGTGTTGTTTAGAAGTTATGTTTGAATACATTTTTATTGCTTTTTTTGCATTATCTCAGGATTCTAAGACTATTATAGTCGTATTGAGTAAAAAATTACTTTTTGCATTTGCAAGATTTAAAAAAGCATATGTTTCGATTAAAACTCCCAAAGATGGATTATTTTACGCATTATTAGTCCTTTTTTCATGTGTGGTGTAGGAGTTATGTTTAAATAGCTGTCATATTGAGTGTTACAGTATACAGTCATATTGAGTAAAACCTCATTTTTGTATTTGCAAACCATTGAAAAACAACTGTATCTAATAAAACGCACATGTATTCAATATCACAGGCATTTTTAGACATTTTGCACGTTTGGATTAGGAATTATGTTGGAATACATTTTTATTTTGTTTTTTTCGCATTATCTCAGGATTCTAAGTACATTACTGTCAAATTGAGTAACAAATCAAATTTTGTTTTTGCAAACCTTACCAAATGTTTTTTTTTTTCAGGAAAACTCTCGAAGATGCATTTCTTCAGGCATTATTAGACATTTTGCATGTGTATTTTTGGAGTTATGTTTCAAAAACTCTCATTTTGAGTGTGACCAACATGAGGCCAGTAAAATCTAATATTTGTATTTGTGATTCTTTCCAAAATACCTGATTTTGGTAAAACGTACATGAATTCAATATTAAAGGCTTTTTAAGACAAATTTCATATTTGGTTTTGAGGTTATGATTATAAACCTTTCATATTTAGTATGACAGTTACAGTGCTATATTGAATAAAAAAACTAATTTGTGTCCTTGCAAACCTTACAAAAGATCATTTTTCTAGTAAAACTAACAAAAAAAACATATCGCTGGGCATTATTAGCCATTTTGCATGTGTTGTTTAGAAGTTATGTTTGAATACGTTTTTATTGCTTTTTTTGCATTATCTCAGGATTCTAAGACTATTATAGTCATATTGAGTAAAAAACTACTTTTTGCATTTGCAAGATTTAAAAAAGCATATGTTTCGAGTAAAACTCCCAAAGATTTATTATTTCAGGCATTATTAGCCATTTTTCATGTGTGGTGTAGGAGTTATGTTTAAATAGCTGTCATATTGAGTGTTACAGTATACAGTCATATTGATTAAAACCTCATTTTTGTATTTGCAAACCATTGAAAAACAACTGTATCTAGTAAAACTCACATGTATTCAATATCACAGGCATTTTTAGACATTTTGCACGTTTGGATTAGGAATTATGTTGGAATACATTTTTATTGCTTTTTTCGCATTATCTCAGGATTCTAAGTAGCATTACTGTCAAATTGAGTAACAAATCAAATTTTGTTTTTGCAAACCTTACCAATGTTTTTTTTTTTCAGGAAAACTCTCGAAGATGCATTTCTTCAGGCATTATTAGACATTTTGCATGTGTATTTTTGGAGTTATGTTTCAAAAACTGTCATTTTGAGTGTGACCAATATGAGGCCAGTAAAATCTAATATTTGTATTTGTGATTCTTTCCAAAATACCTGATTCTGCTCAAACTTACATAAATTCAATATTAAAGGCTTTTTAAGACAAATTTCATATTTGGTTTTGGAGTTATGATTATAAACCTTTCATATTTAGTATGACAGTTACACTGTTATATTGAATAAAAAAACTAATTTGTGTCTTTGCAAACCTTACAAAAGATCATTTTTCTAGTAAAACTAACAAAAAAACATATCTCTGGCATTACTAGCCATTTTGCATGTGTTGTTTAGAAGTTATGTTTGAATACATTTTTATTGCTTTTTTTGCATTATCTCAGGATTGTAAGACTATTATAGTCGTATTGAGTAAAAAACTACTTTTTGCATTTGCAAGATTTAAAAAAGCATATGTTTCGATTAAAACTCCCAAAGATGGATTATTTTACGCATTATTAGTCCTTTTTCATGTGTGGTGTAGGAGTTATGTTTAAATAGCTGTCATATTGAGTGTTACAGTATACAGTCATATTGAGTAAAACCTCATTTTTGTATTTGCAAACCATTGAAAAACAACTGTATCTAATAAAACTCACATGTATTCAATATCACAGGGCATTTTTAGACATTTTGCACGTTTGGATTAGGAATTATGTTGGAATACATTTTTATTGCTTTTTTCGCATTATCTCAGGATTCTAAGTACATTACTGTCAAATTGAGTAACAAATCAAATTTTGTTTTTACAAACCTTACCAAATGTTTTTTTTTTTCAGGAAAACTCTCGAAGATGCATTTCTTCAGGCATTATTAGACATTTTGCATGTGTATTGTTGGAGTTATGTTTCAAAAACTGTCATTTTGAGTGTGACCAACATGAGGCCAGTAAATCTAATATTTGTATTTGTGATTCTTTCCAAAATACCTGATTTTGGTAAAACTTACATAAATTCAATATTAAAGGCTTTTTAAGACAAATTTCATATTTGGTTTTGGAGTTATGATTATAAACCTTTCATATTTAGTATGAGAGTTACACTGTTATATTGAATAAAAAAACTAATGTGTGTCTTTGCAAACCTTACAAAAGATAATTTTTCTAGTACAACTAACAAAAAAACATATCTCTGGGCATTATTAGCCATTTTGCATGTGTTGTTTAGAAGTTATGTTTGAATACATTTTTATTGCTTTTTTCGCATTATCTCAGGATTCTAAGACTATTATAGTCATATTGAGTAAAAAACTACTTTTTGCATTTGCAAGATTTAAAAAAGCATATATTTCGAGTAAAACTCCCAAGATGCATTATTTCAGGCATTATTAGCCATTTTTCATGTGTGGTGTAGGAGTTATGTTTAAATAACTGTCATATTGAGTGTTACAGTAAACAGTCATATTGAGTAAAACCTCATGTTTGTATTTGCAAACCATTGAAAAACAACGGTATCTAGTAAAAACTCACATGTATTCAATATCACTGGCATTTTTAGACATTTTGCACGTTTGGATTAGGAATTATGTTGGAATACATTTTTATTGTTTTTTTCGCAGTATCTCAGGATTCTAAGTACATTACTGTCAAATTGAGTAACAAATCAAATTTTGGTTTTGCAAACCTTACCAAATGTTTTTTTTTTCAGGAAAACTCTCGAAGATGCATTTCTTCAGGCATTATTAGACATTTTGCATGTGTATTTTTGGAGTTATGTTTCAAAAACTGTCATTTTGAGTGTGACCAATATGAGGCCAGTAAAATCTAATATTTGTATTTGTCAACCTTTCGAAAATACCTGATTCTGGTCAAACTTACATAAATTAAATATTAAAGGCTTTTTAAGACACATTTCATATTTGGTTTTGTAGTTATAATTATGAACCTTTCATATTTAGTATGACAGTTACAGTGTTATGTTGAATAAAAAAACTAACTTGTGTCTTTGCAAACCTTACAAAAGATCATTTTTCTAGTAAAACTAACAAAAAAACATATCTCTAGGCATTATTAGCCATTTTGCATGTGTTGTTTAGAAGTTATGTTTGAATACATTTTTATTGCTTTTTTCGCATTATCTCAGGATTGTAAGACTATTATAGTCGTATTGAGTAAAAAAACTACTTTTTGCATTTGCAAGATTTAAAAAAGCATATGTTTCGAGTAAAAATCCCAAAGATGCATTATTTCAGGCATTATTAGTCATTTTTCATGTGTGGTGTGGGAGTTATTTTTAAATAACTGTCATATTGAGTGTTACAGTATACAGTCATATTGAGTAAAACCTCATTTTTGTATTTGCAAACCATAGAAAAACAAACTGTATCTAGTAAAACTCACATGTATTCAATATCACAGGCATTTTTAGACATTTTGCACGTTTGGATTAGGAATTATGGTGGAATACATTATTATTGCTTTTTTCGCATTATCTCGGGATTCTAAGTACATTACTGTCAAATTGAGTAACCAATCAAATTTTGTTTTTGCAAACCTTACCAAATGTTTTTTTTTTTTCAGGAAAACTCTCGAAGTTGCATTTCTTAAGGCATTATTAGACATTTTGCATGTGTATTTTTGGAGTTATGTTTCAAAAAACTGTCATTTTAAGTGTGACCGATATGAGGCCAGTAAAATCTAATATTTGTATTTGTCAACCTTTCCAAAATACCTGATTCTGCTAAAACTTACATAAATTCAATATTAAAGGCTTTTTAAGACAAATTTCATATTTGGTTTTGGAGTTATGATCATAAACCTTTAATATTTAGTATGACAGTTACACTGTTATATTGAATAAAAAAAACTAACTTGTGTCTTTGCAAACCTTACAAACGATCATTTTTCTACTACAACTAACAAAAAACACATATGTAGGCATTATTAGCCATTTTGCATCTGTTGTTTAGAAGTTATGTTTGAATACATTTTTATTGCTTTTTTTGCATTATCTCAGGATTGTAAGACTACTATAGTCGTATTGAGTAAAAAACTACTTTTTGCATTTGCAAGATTTAAAAAAGCATGTGTTTCGAGTAAAACTCCCAAAGATGCATTATTTCAGGAATTATTAGCCATTTTTCATGTGTGGTGTAGGAGTTATGTTTAAATAACTGTCATATTGAGTGTTACAGTATACAGTCATATTGAGTAAAACCTCATTTTTGTATTTGCAAACCATTGAAAAACAACTGTATCTAGTAAAACTCACATGTATTCAATATCACAGGCATTTTTAGACATTTTGCACGTTTGGATTAGGAATTATGTTGGAATACATTTTTATTGCTTTTTTTCGCATTATCTCAGGATTCTAAGTACATTACTGTCAAATTTTGTTTTTGCAAACCTTACCAAATGTTTTTTTTTTTCTGGAAAACTCTCGAAGATGCATTTCTTCAGGCATTATTAGACATTTTGCATGTGTATTTTTGGAGTTATGTTTCAAAAACTGTCATTTTGATTGTGACCAATATGAGGCCAGTAAAATCTAATATTTGTATTTGTGAACCTTTCCAAAATACCTGATTCTGCTAAAACTTACATAAATTCAGTGGCCACCCACTAAAGTCAATGAGACACCCCTGATCCTAACAATTCAGAAAAAATCTGTTAAACAATGGTATTTTTCTGTGGAACCGCCAGCATTGTCACGTCACTAAAGGTGATTGATCGTAATAATTTGGAAAAACTCTTAGAATAAAGGTATTTTTCTGCAGAACTGTTTGCATCGTCACTTTATTAAAGGTGGTTGATCTTAATAATTTAGTAAAAATCTGTAAAATTATGATATTTCACCCCAAAACGTTTTATGAAAATTTCTGTAAATATAATATTTTTGATCATTATTTGGTTTACAATGTTTTACTTTAGTTTTATGGTTTTTGTTGAATATGAAAGGTTAATAAACATAACTCTAAAACCAAACATGAAATCTGTCTAAAAAAGCCCGTAATGTTGACTTTATGTGAGTTCTACCTGAATTAGGTATTTTGGAAAGGTTCACAAATACAAACATTTGGTTTTACTTGCCTCACATTGGTCACACTCAATAAGACAGTTTTTGAACCCTATCTCCAAAAATACACATGCAAAATTACAAAAAAAATGCCTGAAGTAATGTATCTTTGTGAGTTTTACTGGATAAAAAAAATATTTTTTGTAAGGGTTGCAAAAACAAAAAGAAATGTTATACCCAATTTGACAGTAATGTACTTAAAATCCTGAGATAATGCAAAAAGAGCAATAAAAATGTATTCCAACATAATTCCTAATCCAAACGTGCAAATTGTCTAAAAATGCCTGTGATATTGAATCCATGTGGGTTTTACTAGATACAGTTGATTTTCTATGGTTTCCAAATCAAAAAATTAGGTTTTACTCAATATGACTGTATACTGTAACACTCAATATGACAGTTATTTAAACATAACTCCTACACCACACATGGCTAATAATGCCTGAAATTGTTGTTTTACTCAATATGACAATAATGATCTTGGAATCCTGAGATAATGCGAAAAAAGCAATAAAAGTGTATTCAAACATAACTTCTAAACAATACATGCAAAATGGCTAATAATAGCTATAGATATGTTTTTTTGTTAGTTGTACTAGAAAAATGATCTTTTGTAAGGTTTGCAAAGACACAAGTTAGTTTTTTTATTCAATATAACAGTGTAACTGTCATATTAATATGAAAGGTTTATAATCATAACTCCAAAACCAAATATGAAATATGTCTTAAAAAAGCCTTTAATATTGAATTTATGTAAGTTTTACCAAAATCAGGTATTTTGGAAAGAATCACAAATACAAATATTAGATTTTACTGCCTCATATTGGTCACACTCAAAATGACAGTTTTTGAAACATAACTCCAAAAATATACATGCAAAATGTCTAATAATGCCCGAAGAAATCCATCTTCGAGAGTTTTCCTGAAAAAAAAAACATTTGGTAAGGATTGCAAAAACAAAATTTGATTCGTTACTCAATTTGACAGTAATGTACTTAGAATCCTGAGATAATGCGAAAAAAGCAATAAAAATGTATTCCAACATAATTCCTAATCCAAAAGTGCAAAATGTCTAAAAATGCCTGTGATATTGAATACATGTGAGTTTTACTAGATACAGTTGTTTTTCAATGGTTTGCAAATACAAAAATGAGGTTTTACTCAATATGACTGTATACTGTAACACTCAATATGACAGTTATTTAAACATAACTCCTACACCACACATGAAAAATGGCTAATAATGCCTGAAATAATCCATCTTTGGGAGTTTTACTCGAAACATATGCTTTTTTAAATCATGCAAGCGAAAAAAGTAGTTTTTTACTCAATTTGACTATAATAGTCTTACAATCCTGAGATAATGCGAAAAAATCAATAAAAATGTATTCAAACATAACTTCTAAACAACACGTGCAAAATGGCTAATAATGCCTAGAGATATGGATTTTGGTTAGTTGTACTCGAAACATGATCTTTTGTAAGGTTTGCAAAGACACAAGTTAGTTTTTTTATTCAATATAACAGTGTAACTATCATACTAAATATGAAAAGTTTATAATCATGCACTCCAAAACCAAATGTGAAATTTGTCTTAAAAAGCCTTTAATATTGAATTTATGTAAGTTTTAGCAGAATCAGGTATTTTGGAAAGAATCACAATACAAATATTAGATTTTACTGGCCTCATATTGGTCACACTCAAAATGACAGTTTTTGAAACATAACTCCAAAAATACCATGCAAAATGTCTAATAATGCCTGAAGAAATGCATCTTCGAGAGTTTTCCTGAAAAAAAAAAACATTTGGTAAGGTTTGCAAAAACAAAATTTGATGTGTTACTCAATTTGACAGTAATGTACTTAGAATCCTGAGATAATGCGAAAAAAGCAATACAAATGTATTCCAATATAATTCCTAATCCCAACGTGCAAAATGTCTAAAAATGCCTGTGATATTGAATACATGTGAGTTTTACTAGATACAGTTTTTTCTATGGTTTGCAAATACACAATTGAGGTTTTACTCAATATGACTGTATACTGTAACACACAATATTACAGTTATTTAAACATAACTCCTACACCACACATGAAAAATGGCTAATAATGCCTGAATAAATTTATGTTTGGGAGTTTTATACGAAACATATGCTTTTTTAAATTTTGCAAATGCAAAAAGTATTTTTTTACTCAATATGACTATAATAGTCTTACAATCCTGACAATGCGAAAAAAAGCAATACAAATGTATTCAAACATAACGTCTAAACAACACATGCAAAATGGCTAATAATGACTAGAGATATGTTTTTTTGTTATTTGTACTAGAAAAATTATCTTTTGTAAGGTTTGCAAAGACACAAGTTTTTTTTTTATTCATTATAACATTATAACTGTCATACTAAATATGAAAGGTTTATAATCATAACTCCAAAAGTAAACACAATTTGTTTCTAAAAAAAAAGCCTGTAATATTGAATGTATGTTAGTTTTACCAGATTCAGGTATTTTGGAAAGGTTCACAAATACAAAAATTAGGTTTTACTGGCCTCATATTGGTTTATACTCAAAATGACCGTTTTTGAAACATAACTCCAAAAGTAGAATCTAAAATGTCTAATAATGCCTAAAGAAATGCATCTTTTAGAGTTTTCCTGAAAAAAAAAAACATTTGGTAGTGTTTGCAAAAACAAAAAATAATTTTTTACTCAATTTGACAGTAATGTACTTAGAATCCTGAGATAATGCGAAAAAAGCAATAAAAATGTATTCCAACATAATTCCTAATCCAAACGTGCAACATGTCAAAAAATGCCTGTGATATTGAATACATGTGAGTTTTACTATAGTACAGTTGTTTTTCTATGGTTTGCAAATACAAAATTTAGGTTTTACTCAATATGACTCTATACTGTAACACTCAATATGACAGTTATTTAAACATAACTCCTACACCACACATGAAAAATGGCTAATAATGCCTGAAATAATGCATCTTTGGGAGTTTTACTCGGAACATATGCTTTTTTAAATCTTGCAAATGCAAAAAGTATTTTTTACTCGATATGACTATAATGTTCTTAGAATCCTGAGATAATGCGAAAAAGCAA
This sequence comes from Nerophis ophidion, assembly GCF_033978795.1. Lineage (NCBI taxonomy): Eukaryota > Metazoa > Chordata > Actinopteri > Syngnathiformes > Syngnathidae > Nerophis > Nerophis ophidion. Next base: position 37,184,525 of record NC_084613.1, read on the forward strand.
TACAAAAGTTTTCAAACATAACTTTTAAACAACACATGCAAAACGGCTAATAATTCCTAAAGATGTGTATCTTAGTTAGTTGTAGTAGAAAAATTATCTTTTGTAGGGTTCACTGGGAAAACAAAATCATATTTGTATGGTTAGTTTACTCTAAATTTCTACTATAATTTTTCAATTTTTTTAAATAGGTTATAAATCTGTAGAATTGAAGACATTATCTGTAAATAAAAAACGCCTGTTATTTTAAGTGATATGCCAGTAGACAAACTATGTATATTCTTATTTTTTTTACCGAAAAATACCAAATTATTTATACATATTATTTTCTGTTTTCTCAAATTACTTTCAATTTCATGTAAAATTACAGTAATTAACTTTAATTAAATATGTAGCTTTTTATATAAAAGTATTTGTTCATACTAACAATCTAACAGTTTTATATGTAATTTTAAGGTAAATCAAATATTTTCAATATGTATGTGTATTTTCACATTCAAGTCGAAAAATATATGTAGCCTCTTATAAAAGGTGTATGCTCAAACTGTAATATTTTGTCCATGAAATACTGCAAGAGATTCTTAATCAACAGTCAACAGCCATACAGATCACACTGACAGTGGCCGTACAAACAACTTTAACAATGTTACAAATATGCGCCACACTGTGGAGCCACATCAAACAAGACTGACAAACACATTTCAGGAGAACATCGTCACCGTAACACAACATTAACACAACAGAAACAATTCCTAGAATTCCATGTGTTACAATATACACCCCCACCACCTAACCCCGCCCAGCTCAACCAACGCACGGAGGGGGGGCGGTGATGTTTTGGGGCACGGGGTTGTGTTTATGTTTTATTACAGTGAGGATGTTTCCTGAAATGTGTTTATCATTCTTGTTCGATGTGGGTTCACAGTGTGGTCCATATTTGTAACAGTGTTAAAGTTGTTTGTAGAGCCACCGTCAGTGTGACCTGTGTGGCTGTTGACCAAGTATATCTTGCAGTCACTTTTCAAATGAATGAAGAAACCGTGCTCATGGCACGCTGATGATTTGATGAATGAGTGTTCAATAAAACCCACCACTGTATTACGTGTCATATTTGCCCGGCCAAACTTTGAGTCAACCCTACAGGTGGGTCAGTGAAATTCTCGTGGTGAAATGATAGGAATGGTAAGTATGTAGCTAGGGTGGGATAGCCATTCATGCAAGGTTAACCCACTTTGTATCAATCTCCTGCATCCAGTGGCCCCCCGCTAAAGTCAATGAGACACCCCTGATCCTAACAATTCAGAAAAAATCTGTTAAACAATGGTATTTTTCTGTGGAACCGCCAGCATTGTCACTTCACTAAAGGTGGCTGATCGTAATAATTTGGAAAAACTCTGAAGAATAAAGGTTTTTTTTTCTGCGGAACTGTTTGCATAGTCATTTTATTAAAGGTGGTTGATCTTAATAATTTAGTAAAAATCTGTAAAATTACGATATTTCTCCCCGAAACGTTTCATGAAAATTTCTGTAAATATAATGTTTTTTGATCATTATTTGGTTTACAATGTTTTACTTTAATTTTATGGTTTTTGTTTGGCAGCCGTAGCTGCCAGGAAATGACCGTTTTCTTTACAGAATTTATTTTTACAGTGTTTGCAAAGTTACAATTTTTTATTTTATTTAATATAACAGTATAACTGTCATACTAAATATGAAAGGTTCATAAACATAACTCCAAAACCAAACATGAAATCTGTCTAAAAAAGCCTGTAATATTGACTTTATGTGAGTTTTACCTGAATTAAGTATTTTGGAAAGGTTCACAAATACAAAAATTTGGTTTTACTGGCCACACATTGGTCACACTGAATAAGACGGTTTTTGAACCATATCTCCAAAAATACACATGCAAAATTACAAAAAAAATGCCTGAAGAAATGTATCTTTGTGAGTTTTACTGGAAAACAAACATTTTGTAAGCTTTGCAAAAACAAAAAGAAATGTTTTGTAATGTTAATGTAATTTTAAGGTAAATTAATTTTTGTAATATTTATGTGTATTTTCACATTCAAGGCGAAAAATATATGTATCCTCTTATAAAAGGTTTATGCTCAAACTAACATTTACATTCTTTTCCCTGTAATATGACATACATGAGTGAGTGCAAGACATACTTAATCAACAGTCAACAGCCTTACAAATCACACTGACGGTGGCCGTACAAACAACTTTAACAATGTTATAAATATGTGCCACATTGTGGAGCCACATCAAACAAGAATGACAAACACATTTCAGGAGAACATCTTCACCGTAACACAACATTAACACAACAAAAACAAAACCCAGAATTCCATTTGTTACAATATACACCCCCACCACCTAACCCCGACCCCACCTCAACCAACGCATGGAGGGGGGCGGTGATGTTTTGGGGCGCGGGGTTGGGTGGTAGCAGGGGTGTAGCCCGGAAGAGTCAGCGCTGCATGGGCTTGTGGGTATTTGTTATGTTATGTTGTGTTTATGTTTTGTTACAGTGAGGATGTTTTCCTGAAATGTGTTTATCATTCTTGTTCAATGTGGATTCACAGTGTGGTGCATATTTTGTAACAGTGTTAAAGTTGTTTGTACAGCCACCAGCAGTGTGACCTGTGTGGCTGTTGACCAAGTATGTTTTGAAGTCACTATCACGTGCATGACAATACCATGCACACCACACTCATCAGTAGGCATGCTGATGATTTGGTGAATGAGCGTATAAAAAGTCAACCGGCCAGACTTTGGGTCAATCCTACATGAGGGTCAGTAAAATTCTCACAGTGAAATGGTAGGATCGGTAAGTATGTTGCTAGGGTGGGTAGCCATTCATGCAAGGTGAATCCACTTTGCATCAAGTTCCTGCATCCAGTGGCCCCCCGCAAAAGTCAATGAGACACCCCTGATCCTAACAATCAGAAAAAATCTGTAAAACAATGGTATTTTTCTGTGGAACCGCCAGCATTGTCACTTCACTAAAAGTGGTTGATCGTAATAATTTTGGAAAAACTCTTTAGAATAAAGGTATTTTTCTGCACAACTGTTTGCATCGTCACTTTATTAAAGGTGGTTGATCTTAATAATTTAGTAAAAATCTGTAAAATTACGATATTTCACCCCAAAACGTTTCATGAAAATTTCTGTAAATATAATATTTTTGATCATTATTTGGTTTACAATGTTTTACTTTAGTTTTATGGTTTTTGTTTGGCAGCCGTAGCTGCCAGGAAATGACCGTTTTTTTACAAAATTTATTTTTACAGTGTTTGCAAAGATAAAAGTTAGTTTTTTTATTCAATATAACAGTAAAACTGTCATACTAAATATGAAAAGTTCATAAACATAACTCCAAAACCAAACATGAAATCTGTCTAAAAAAGCCTGTAATATTGACTTTATGTGAGTTTTACCTGAATTAGGTATTTTTTGAAAGGTTCACAAATACAAAAATTTGGTTTTACTGGCCTCACATTGGTCACACTCAATAAGACGGTTTTTGAACCATATCTCCAAAAATACACATGCAAAATTACAAAAAAATGCCTGAAGAAATGTATCTTTGTGAGTTTTACTGAATAAAAAAAACATTTTCTAAGGTTTGCAAAAACTAAAAGAAATGTTTTACCCAATTTGACAGTAATGTACTTAAAATCCTGAGATAATGCAAAAAGAGCAATAAAAATGTATTCCAACATAATTCCTAATCCAAACGTGCAAAATGTCTAAAAATGCCTGTGATATTGAATCCATGTGAGTTTTACTAGATATAGTTGATTTTCTATGGTTTGCAAATACAAAAATTAGGTTTTACTCAATATGACTGTATACTGTAACACTCAATATGACAGTTATTTAAACATAACTCCTACACCACACATGGCTAATAATGCCTGAAATAATGCATCTTTGGGAGTTTTACTCAAAACATTTGCTTTTTTAAATCTTTGCAATGCAAAAAATTGTTGTTTTACTCAATATGACAATAATGTTCTTGGAATCCTGAGATAATGCGAAAAAAGCAATAAAAAAGTTTTCAGACACAACTTTTAAACAACACATGCAAAATGGCTAATAATGCCTAGGGATGTGTATCTGTGTTAGTTGTAGTAGAAAAATGATCTTTTGTAGGGTTCACTGTAAAAAAAAAAATCAAATTTTTATGGTTAGTTTACTCTAAATTTCTACTGTAATTTTTAAATTTTTTTAGATAGGTTATAAAACTGTAGAATTCAAGATATTATTTGTAAATAAACAAACCGCCTGTTATTTTGAATAATATACCAGTAATGACGAACTATGTTTATTCCTATTTTTTTACTGAAAAATACCAAATTAATTATACATATTATTTTATGTTTTCTCAAATTACTTTCAATTTCATGTAAAATTACAGTAATTAACTTTAATTAAATATGTAGCTTGTTATATAAAAGTATTTGTCCATACTAACAATCTAAAAGTTTTATATGTAATTTTAAGGTAAATCTAATTTTTTTTATATTTATGTGTATTTTCACATTCAAGGCAAAAAATATATGTAGCCTCTTATAAAAGGTTTATGCTCAAACTAACTATTACATTTTTTTCCCTGTAATATGACATACATGAATGACTGCAAGACATACTTAATCAACAGTCAACAGCCTTACAGATCACACTGACGGTGGCCGTACAAACGACTTTAACAATGTTACAAATATGAGCCACACTGTAGAGCCACATCAAACAAGAATGACAAACACATTTCAGGAGAACATCTTCACCGTAACACAACATTAACACAACAGAAACAATACCCAGAATTCCATGTGTTACAATACACACCCCCACCACCTAAACCCGCCCACCTCAACCAACGCACGGAGGGGGGCGGTGATGTTTTGGGGCGCGGTGTTGGGTGGTAGCGGGGATGTAGCCCGGAAGAGATAGCGCTGCATGGTTTTGTGGGTTTTTGTTATGTTGTGTTTATGTTTTATTACAGTGAGGATGTTTTCCTGAAATGTGTTTATCATTCTTGTTCAATGTGGGTTCACAGTGTGGTGCATATTTGTAACAGTGTTAAAGTTGTTTGTGCAGCCACCGTCAGTGTGACCTGTGTGGCTGTTGACCAAGTATATCTTGCAGTCACTATCATATGCACAACAATACCGTGCACATCACATGCCTCAATTGGCACGCTTATGATTTGGTGAATGAGCGTACAAAAAAGCCCACCGCGGTATTACTTGTCATATTCGCCCGGCCAAGCTTTGAGTCAATCCTATATGAGGGTAGTGAAATTCTCGGGGTGAAGTGGTAGGATTGGTATGTACGTTGCTAGGTTGGGATAGCGATTCATGCAAGGTTAACCCACTTTGTATCAACTTCCTGCATCCAGTGGCCCACCGGTAAAGTGAATGAGACACCCCTGATCCTAACAATTCAGAAAAAATCTGTTAAACAATGGTATTTTTCTGTGGAACCGCCAGCATTGTCACTTCACTAAAGGTGATTGATCGTAATAATTTGGAAAAACTCTTTAGAATAAAGGTATTTTTCTGCAGAACTGTTTGCATCGTCACTTTATTAAAGGTGGTTGATCTTAATAATTTTGTAAAAATCTGTAAAATTACGATATTTCTCCCCAAAACATTTCATGAAAATTTCTGTAAATATAATGTTTTTGATCATTATTTGGTTTACAATGCAAGGTTAACCCACTTTGTATCAATCTCCTGCATCCAGTGGCCCCCCGCTAAAGTCAATGAGACACCCCTGATCCTAACAATTCAGAAAAAATCTGTTAAACAATGGTATTTTTCTGTGGAACCGCCAGCATTGTCACTTCACTAAAGGTGGTTGATCGTAATAATTTGGAAAAACTCTGAAGAATAAAGGTTTTTTTTTCTGCGGAACTGTTTGCATAGTCATTTTATTAAAGGTGGTTGATCTTAATAATTTAGTAAAAATCTGTAAAATTACGATATTTCTCCCCGAAACGTTTCATGAAAATTTCTGTAAATATAATGTTTTTGATCATTATTTGGTTTACAATGTTTTACTTTAATTTTATGGTTTTTGTTTGGCAGCCGTAGCTGCCAGGAAATGACCGTTTTCTTTACAGAATTTATTTTTACAGTGTTTGCAAAGTTACAATTTTTTATTTTATTTAATATAACAGTATAACTGTCATACTAAATATGAAAGGTTCATAAACATAACTCCAAAACCAAACATGAAATCTGTCTAAAAAAGCCTGTAATATTGACTTTATGTGAGTTTTACCTGAATTAAGTATTTTGGAAAGGTTCACAAATACAAAAATTTGGTTTTACTGGCCACACATTGGTCACACTGAATAAGACAGTTTTTGAACCATATCTCCAAAAATACACATGCAAAATTACAAAAAAATGCCTGAAGAAATGTATCTTTGTGAGTTTTACTGGAAAACAAACATTTTGTAAGCTTTGCAAAAACAAAAAGAAATGTTTTGTAATGTTAATGTAATTTTAAGGTAAATTAATTTTTTGTAATATTTATGTGTATTTTCACATTCAAGGCGAAAAATATATGTAGCCTCTTATAAAAGGTTTATGCTCAAACTAACATTTACATTCTTTTCCCTGTAATATGACATACATGAGTGACTGCAAGACATACTTAATCAACAGTCAACAGCCTTACAAATCACACTGACGGTGGCCGTACAAACAACTTTAACAATGTTATAAATATGTGCCACATTGTGGAGCCACATCAAACAAGAATGACAAACACATTTCAGGAGAACATCTTCACCGTAACACAACATTAACACAACAAAAACAAAACCCAAAATTCCATTTGTTACAATATACACCCCCACCACCTAACCCCGCCCACCTCAACCAACGCATGGAGGGGGGCGGTGATGTTTTGGGGCGCGGGGTTGGGTGGTAGCAGGGGTGTAGCCCGGAAGAGTCAGCGCTGCATGGGCTTGTGGGTATTTGTTATGTTATGTTGTGTTTATGTTTTGTTACAGTGAGGATGTTTTCCTGAAATGTGTTTATCATTCTTGTTCGATGTGGATTCACAGTGTGGTGCATATTTTGTAACAGTGTTAAAGTTGTTTGTTCAGCCACCAGCAGTGTGACCTGTGTGGCTGTTGACCAAGTATGTTTTGAAGTCACTATCACGTGCATGACAATACCATGCACACCACACTCATCAGTAGGCATGCTGATGATTTGGTGAATGAGCGTATAAAAAGTCAACCGGCCAGACTTTGGGTCAATCCTACATGAGGGTCAGTAAAATTCTCACAGTGAAATGGTAGGATCGGTAAGTATGTTGCTAGGGTGGGGTAGCCATTCATGCAAAGTGAATCCACTTTGCATCAAGTTCCTGCATCCAGTGGCCCCCCGCAAAAGTCAATGAGACACCCCTGATCCTAACAATTCAGAAAAAATCTGTAAAACAATGGTATTTTTCTGTGGAACCGCCAGCATTGTCACTTCACTAAAAGTGGTTGATCGTAATAATTTGGAAAAACTCTTTAGAATAAAGGTATTTTTCTGCAGAACTGTTTGCATCGTCACTTTATTAAAGGTGGTTGATCTTAATAATTTAGTAAAAATCTGTAAAATTACGATATTTCACCCCAAAACGTTTCATGAAAATTTCTGTAAATATAATATTTTTGATCATTATTTGGTTTACAATGTTTTACTTTAGTTTTATGGTTTTTGTTTGGCAGCCGTAGCTGCCAGGAAATGATCGTTTTTTTACAAAATTTATTTTTACAGTGTTTGCAAAGATAAAAGTTAGTTTTTTTATTCAATATAACAGTAAAACTGTCATACTAAATATGAAAGGTTCATAAACATAACTCCAAAACCAAACATGAAATCTGTCTAAAAAAGCCTGTAATATTGACTTTATGTGAGTTTTACCTGAATTAGGTATTTTGGAAAGGTTCACAAATACAAAAATTTGGTTTTACTGGCCTCACATTGGTCACACTCAATAAGACGGTTTTTGAACCATATCTCCAAAAATACACATGCAAAATTACAAAAAAATGCCTGAAGAAATGTATCTTTGTGAGTTTTACTGAATAAAAAAAACATTTTCTAAGGTTTGCAAAAACTAAAAGAAATGTTTTACCCAATTTGACAGTAATGTACTTAAAATCCTGAGATAATGCAAAAAGAGCAATAAAAATGTATTCCAACATAATTCCTAATCCAAACGTGCAAAATGTCTAAAAATGCCTGTGATATTGAATCCATGTGAGTTTTACTAGATATAGTTGATTTTCTATGGTTTGCAAATACAAAAATTAGGTTTTACTCAATATGACTGTATACTGTAACACTCAATATGACAGTTATTTAAACATAACTCCTACACCAAACATGGCTAATAATGCCTGAAATAATGCATCTTTGGGAGTTTTACTCAAAACGTTTGCTTTTTTAAATCTTTGCAATGCAAAAAATTGTTGTTTTACTCAATATGACAATAATGTTCTTGGAATCCTGAGATAATGCGAAAAAAGCAATAAAAATTTTTCAGACACAACTTTTAAACAACACATGCAAAATGGCTAATAATGCCTAGGGATGTGTATCTGTGTTAGTTGTAGTAGAAAAATGATCTTTTGTAGGGTTCACTGTAAAAAAAAAAATCCAATTTTTATGGTTAGTTTACTCTAAATTTCTACTGTAATTTTTTAATTTTTTTAGATAGGTTATAAAACTGTAGAATTCAAGATATTATTTGTAAATAAACAAACCGCCTGTTATTTTGAATAATATACCAGTAATGACGAACTATGTTTATTCCTATTTTTTTACTGAAAAATACCAAATTAATTATACATATTATTTTATGTTTTCTCAAATTACTTTCAATTTCATGTAAAATTACAGTAATTAACTTTAATTAAATATGTAGCTTGTTATATAAAAGTATTTGTCCATACTAACAATCTAAAAGTTTTATATGTAATTTTAAGGTAAATCTAATTTTTTTTATATTTATGTGTATTTTCACATTCAAGGCAAAAAATATATGTAGCCTCTTATAAAAGGTTTATGCTCAAACTAACTATTACATTTTTTTCCCTGTAATATGACATACATGAATGACTGCAAGACATACTTAATCAACAGTCAACAGCCTTACAGATCACACTGACGGTGGCCGTACAAACGACTTTAACAATGTTACAAATATGAGCCACACTGTAGAGCCACATCAAACAAGAATGACAAACACATTTCAGTAGAACATCTTCACCGTAACACAACATTAACACAACAGAAACAATACCCAGAATTCCATGTGTTACAATACACACCCCCACCACCTAAACCCGCCCACCTCAACCAACGCACGGAGGGGGGCGGTGATGTTTTGGGGCGCGGTGTTGGGTGGTAGCGGGGATGTAGCCCGGAAGAGATAGCGCTGCATGGTTTTGTGGGTTTTTGTTATGTTGTGTTTATGTTTTATTACAGTGAGGATGTTTTCCTGAAATGTGTTTATCATTCTTGTTCAATGTGGGTTCACAGTGTGGTGCATATTTGTAACAGTGTTAAAGTTGTTTGTGCAGCCACCGTCAGTGTGACCTGTGTGGCTGTTGACCAAGTATATCTTGCAGTCACTATCATATGCATAACAATACCGTGCACATCACATGCCTCAATTGGCACGCTTATGATTTGGTGAGTGAGCGTACAAAAAAGCCCACCGCGGTATTACTTGTCATATTCGCCCGGCCAAGCTTTGAGTCAATCCTATATGAGGGTAGTGAAATTCTCGGGGTGAAGTGGTAGGATTGGTATGTACGTTGCTAGGTTGGGATAGCGATTCATGCAAGGTTAACCCACTTTGTATCAACTTCCTGCATCCAGTGGCCCACCGGTAAAGTGAATGAGACACCCCTGATCCTAACAATTCAGAAAAAATCTGTTAAACAATGGTATTTTTCTGTGGAACCGCCAGCATTGTCACTTCACTAAAGGTGATTGATCGTAATAATTTGGAAAAACTCTTTAGAATAAAGGTATTTTTCTGCAGAACTGTTTGCATCGTCACTTTATTAAAGGTGGTTGATCTTAATAATTTTGTAAAAATCTGTAAAATTACGATATTTCTCCCCAAAATATTTCATGAAAAATTCTGTAAATATAATGTTTTTGATCATTATTTGGTTTACAATGTTTTACTTTAATTTTATGGTTTTTGTTTGGCAGCCGTAGCTGCCAGAAAATGACCCTTTTTTTTACAGAATTTATTTTTACAGTGTTTTCAAAGATACAAGTTTGTTTTTTTTATTCGATATAACAGTATTACTGTCATACTAAATATGAAAGGTTCATAAACATAACTGCAAAACCAAACATGAAATCTGTCTAAAAAAGCCTGTAATATTGACTTTATGTGAGTTTTACCTGAATTAGGTATTTTGGAAAGGTTCACAAATACAAAAATTTGGTTTTACTGGCCTCACATTGGTCACACTCAATAAGACAGTTTTTGAACCATATCTCCAAAAATACACATAAAAAATTACAAAAAAATGCCTGAAGAAATGTATATTTGTGAGTTTTACTGGAAAAAAAACAGTTTGTAAGGTTTGCAAAAACAAAAAGAAATGTTTTACCCAATTTGACAGTAATGTACTTAAAATCCTGAGATAATGCAAAAAGAGCAATAAAAATGTATTCCAACACAATTCCTAATCCAAACGTGCAAAATGTCTAAAAATGCCTGTGATATGTGAGTTTTACTAGATACAGTTGTTTTACTAGATACAGTTGTTTTTCAATTGTTTGCAAATACAAAAATGAGGTTTTACTCAATATGACTGTATACTGTAACACTCAATATGACAGCTATTTAAACATAACTCCTACATCAAACATGAAAAATGGCTAATAATGCCTGAAATAATGCATCTTTGGGAGTTTTACTCGAAACATGTGCTGTTTTAAATCTTGCAAATGCAAAAAGTAGTTTTTTACTCAATACGACTATAATAGTCTTACAATCCTGAGATAATGCAAAAAAAGCAATAAAAATGTATTCAAACATAACTTCTAAACAACACATGCAAAATGGCTAATAATGCCTACATATATGTTTTTGTGTTAGTTGTACTAGAAAAATTATATTTTGTAAGGTTTGCAAAGACACAAGTTAGTTTTTTTTATTCAATATAACAGTGTAACTGTCATACTAAATATGAAAGGTTTATAATCATAACTCCAAAACCAAATATGAAATTTTTCTTAAAAAGCCTTTAATATTGAATTTATGTAAGTTTTAGCAGAATCAGGTATTTTGGAAAGAATCACAAATACAAATATTAGATTGTACTGGCCTCATATTGGTCACACTCAAAATGACAGTTTTTGAAACATAACTCCAAAAATACACATGCAAAATGTCTAATAATGCCTGAAGAAATGCATCTTCGAGAGTTTTTAAAAAAAAAAACATTTGGTAAGGTTTGCAAAAACAAAATTTGATTTGTTACTCAATTTGACAGTAATGTACTTAGAATCCTGAGATAATGCGAAAAAAGCAATAAAAATGTATTCCAACATAATTCCTAATCCAAACGTGCAAAATGTCTAAAAATGCCTGTGATATTGAATACATGTGAGTTTTACTAGATACAGTTGTTTTTCTATGGTTTGCAAATACAAAAATTAGGTTTTACTCAATATGACTGTATACTGTAACACTCAATATGACAGTTATTTAAACATAACTCCTACACCACACATTAAAAATGGCTAATAATGCCTGAAATAATGCATATTTGGGAGTTTTACTCGAAACATATGCTTTTTTAAATCTTGCAAATGCAAAAAGTAGTTTTTTACTCAATATGACTATAATAGTCTTAGAATCCTGAGATAATGCGAAAAAAACAATAAAAATATATTCAAACATAACTTCTAAACAACACATGAAAAATGGCTAATAATGCCTAGAGATATGTTTTTTTGTTAGTTGTACTAGAAAAATGATCTTTTGTAAGGTTTGCAAAGACACAAGTTAGTTTTTTTATTCAATATAACACTGTAACTGTCATACTAATTATGAAAGGTTTATAATCATAACTCCAAAACCAAATATGAAATTTGCCTTAAAAAGCCTTTAATATTGAGTTTATGTAAGTTTTACCAAAATCAGGTATTTTGGAAAGAATCACAAAAACAAATATTAGATTTTACTGGCCTCATATTGGTCACACTCAAAATGACAGTTTTTGAAACATAACTCCAAAAATACACATGCAAAATGTCTAATAATGCCTGAAGAAATGCATCTTCGAGAGTTTTCCTGAAAAAAAAAACTTTTGGTAAGGTGTGCAAAAACAAAATTTGATTTGTTACTCAATTTGACAGTAATGTACTTAGAATCCTGAGATAATGCGAAAAAAGCAATACAAATGTATTCCAACATAATTCCTAATCCAAACGTGCAAAATGTCTAAAAATGCCTGTGATATTGAATACATATGAGTTTTACTAGATACAGTTGTTTTTCTATGGTTTGCAAATACAGAAATTAGGTTTTACTCAATTTGACTGTATACTGTAACACACAATATGACAGTTATTTAAATATAACTCCTACAGCACACATTAAAAATGGACAATAATGCCTGAAATAATTTATCTTTGGGAGTTTTACTCAAAACACATGCTTTTTTAAATCTTGCAAATGCAAAAAGTAGTTTTCTTACTCAATATGACTATAATGTTCTTAGAATCCTGAGATAATGCGAAAAAAGCAATAAAAATGTATTCAAACATAACTTCTAAACAACACATGCAAAATGGCTAATAATGCCTAGAGATATGTTTTTTTGTTAGTTGTACTAGAAAAATGATCTTTTGTAAGGTTTGCAAAGACACAAGTTAGTTTTTTTATTCAATATAACAGTTTAACTTTCATACTAAATATGAAAGGTTTATAATCATAACTCCAAAACCAAATATGAAATTTGTCTTACAAAGCCTTTAATATTGAATTTATGTAAGTTTTAGCAGAATCAGGTATTTTGGAAAGAATCACAAATACAAATATTAGATTTTACTGGCCTCATATTGGTCACACTCAAAATGACAGTTTTTGAAACATAACTCCAAAAATACACATGCAAAATGTCTAATAATGCCTGAAGAAATGCATCTTCAAGAGTTTCCCTGAAGAAAAAAACATTTGGTAAGGTTTGCAAAAACAAAATTTGATTTGTTACTCAATTTGACAGTAATGTACTTAGAATCCTGAGATAATGCGAAAAAAGCAATAAAAATGTATTCCAACATAATTCCTAATCCAAACGTGCAAAATGTCTAAAAATGCCTGTGATATATAATACATGTGAGTTTTACTAGATACACTTGTTTTTCAATGGTTTGCAAATACAAAAATGAGGTTTTACTCAATATGACTGTATACTGTAACACTCAATATGACAGTTATTTAAACATAACTCCTACACCACACATGAAAAATGTCTAATAATGCCTGAAATAATGCATCTTTGGGAGTTTTACTCGAAACATATGCTTTTTTAAATCTTGCAAATGCAAAAAGTAGTTTTTTACTCAATATGACTATAATAGTCTTAGAATCCTGAGATAATGCAAAAAATGCAATAAAAATGTATTCAAACATAACTTCTAAACAACACTAGCAAAATGGCTAATAATGCCCAGAGATATGTTTTTTTGTTAGTTTTATTAGAAAAATGATATTTTGTAAGGTTTGCAAAGACACAAATTAGTTTTTGTATTCAATATAACAGTGTAACTGTCATACTAAATATAAAATGTTTATAATCATAACTCCAAAACCAAATATGAAATTTGTCTTAAAAAGCCTTTAATATTGAATTTATGTAAGTTTTACAAGAATCAGGTATTTTGGAAAGGTTGAAAAATACAAATATTAGATTTTACTGGCCTCATATTGGTCACACTCAAAATGACAGTTTTTGAAACATAACTCCAAAAATACACATGCAAAATGTCTAATAATGCCTGAAGAAATGCATCTTCAACAGTTTTCCTGAAAAAAAACCATTTGGTAAGGTTTGCAAAAACAACATTTGATTTGTTAATCAATTTGACAGTAATGTACTTAGAATCCTGAGATAATGCGAAAAAAGCAATAAAAATGTATTCCAACATAATTCCTAATCCAAACATGCAAAATGTCTAAAAATGCCTGTGATATTGAATACCTGTGAGTTTTACTAGATACAGTTGTTTTTCTATGGTTTGCAAAGACTACAATGAGGTTTTACTCAATATGACTGTAAACTGCAACACTCAATATGACAGTTATTTAAACATAACTCCTACACCACACATGAAAAATGGCTAATAATGCCTGAAATAATGCATCTTTGGGAGTTTTACTCGAAACATATGCTTTTTTAAATCTTGCAAATGCAAAAAGTAGTTTTTTACTCAATATGACTATAATAGTCTTAGAATCCTGAGATAATGCGAAAAAAGCAATAAAAATGTATTCAAACATAACTTCTAAACAACACATGCAAAATGGCTAATAATGCCCAGAGATATGTTTTTTTGTTAGTTTTACTAGAAAAATGATCTTTTGTAAGGTTTGCAAAGACACAAATTAGTTTTTTTATTCAATATAACAGTGTAACTGTCTTACTAAATATAAAATGTTTATAATCATAACTCCAAAACCAAATATGAAATTTGTCTTAAAAAGCCTTTAATTTTGAATTTATATAAGTTTTACAAGAATCAGGTATTTTGGAAAGGTTGAAAAATACAAATATTAGATTTTACTGGCCTCATATTGGTCACACTCAAAATGACAGTTTTTGAAACATAACTCCAAAAATACACATGCAAAATGTCTAATAATGCCTGAAGAAATGCATCTTCGAGAGTTTTCCAGAAAAAAAAACATTTGGTAAGGTTTGCAAAAACAAAATTTGATTTGTTACTCAATTTGACAGTAATGTACTTAGAATCCTGAGATATTGCGAAAAAAGCAATAAAAATGTATTCCAACATAAATCCTGATCCAAACGTGCAAAATGTCTAAAAATGCCTGTGATATTGAATACATGTGAGTTTTACTAGATACAGTTGTTTTTCTATGGTTTGGAAATACAAAAATGAGGTTTTACTCAATATGACTGTACACTGCAACACTCAATATGAGTTATTTAAACATAACTCCTACACCACACATGAAAAATGGCTAATAATGCCTGAAATAATGCATCTTTGGGAGTTTTACTCGAAACATATGCTTTTTTAAATCTTGCAAATGCAAAAAGTAGTTTTTTACTCAATATGACTATAATAGTCTTAGAATCCTGAGATAATGCGAAAAAAGCAATAAAAATGTATTCAAACATAACTTCTAAACAACACAAGCAAAATGGCTAATAATGCCCAGAGATATGTTTTTTTGTTAGTTTTACTAGAAAAATGATCTTTTGTAAGGTTTGCAAAGACACAAGTTAGTTTTTTTATTCAATATAACAGTTTAACTTTCATACTAAATATGAAAGGTTTATAATCATAACTCCAAAACCAAATATGAAATTTGTCTTACAAAGCCTTTAATATTGAATTTATGTAAGTTTTAGCAGAATCAGGTATTTTGGAAAGAATCACAAATACAAATATTAGATTTTACTGGCCTCATATTGGTCACACTCAAAATGACAGTTTTTGAAACATAACTCCAAAAATACACATGCAAAATGTCTAATAATGCCTGAAGAAATGCATTTTCGAGAGTTTTCCTGAAAAAAAAAACATTTGGTAAGGTTTGCAAAAACAAAATTTGATTTGTTACTCAATTTGACAGTAATGTACTTAGAATTCTGAGATAATGCGAAAAAAGCAATAAAAATGTATTCCAACATAATTCCTAATCCAAACGTGCAAAATGTCTAAAAATGCCTGTGATATATAATACATGTGAGTTTTACTAGATACACTTGTTTTTCAATGGTTTGCAAATACAAAAATGAGGTTTTACTCAATATTACTGTATACTGTAACACTCAATATGACAGTTATTTAAACATAACTCCTACACCACACATGAAAAATGGCTAATAATGCCTGAAATAATGCATCTTTGGGAGTTTTACTCGAAACATATGCTTTTTTAAATTTTGCAAATGCAAAAAGTAGTTTTTTACTCAATATGACTATAATAGTCTTAGAATCCTGAGATAATGCAAAAAAAGCAATAAAAATGTATTCAAACATAACTTCTAAACAACACTAGCAAAATGGCTAATAATGCCCAGAGATATGTTTTTTTGTTAGTTTTACTAGAAAAATGATCTTTTGTAAGGTTTGCAAAGACACAAATTAGTTTTTTTATTCAATATAACAGTGTAACTGTCATACTAAATATAAAATGTTTATAATCATAACTCCAAAACCAAATATGAAATTTGTCTTAAAAAGCCTTTAATATTGAATTTATGTAAGTTTTACAAGAATCAGGTATTTTGGAAAGGTTGAAAAATACAAATATTAGATTTTACTGGCCTCATATTGGTCACACTCAAAATGACAGTTTTTGAAACATAACTCCAAAAATACACATGCAAAATGTCTAATAATGCCTGAAGAAATGCATCTTCAAGAGTTTTCCTGAAAAAAAAAACATTTGGTAAGGTTTGCAAAAACAAAATTTGATTTGTTTTTCAATTTGACAGTAATGTACTTAGAATCCTGAGATAATGCGAAAAAAGCAATAAAAATGTATTCCAACATAATTCCTAATCCAAACGTGTAAAATGTCTAAAAATGCCTGTGATATTGAATACATGTGAGTTTTACTAGATACAGTTGTTTTTCTATGGTTTGCAAATACTACAATGAGGTTTTACTCAATATGACTGTACACTGTAACACTCAATATGACAGTTATTTAAACATAACTCCTACACCACACATGAAAAATGGCTAATAATGCCTGAAATAATGCATCATTGGGAGTTTTACTAGAAACATATGCTTTTTTAAATTTGCAAATGCAAAAAGTAGTTTTTTACTCAATATGACTATAATAGTCTTAGAATCCTGAGATAATGCGAAAAAAGCAATAAAAATGTATTCAAACATAACTTCTAAACAACACATGCAAAATGGCTAATAATGCCTAGAGATATGTTTTTTTGTTAGTTTTACTAGAAAAATGATCTTTTGTAAGGTTTGCAAAGACACAAGTTAGTTTTTTTATTCAACATAACACTGTAGCTGTCATACTAAATATGAAAGGTTTATAATTATAACTACAAAACCATATATGAAATTTGTCTTAAAAAGCCTTTAATATTGAATTTATGTACGTTTTACCAGAATCAGGTATTTTGGAAAGAATCACAAATACAAATATTAGATTTTACTGGCCTCATATTGGTCACACTCAAAATGACAGTTTTTGAAACATAACTCCAAAAATACACATGCAAAATGTCTAATAATGCCTGAAGAAATGCATCTTCAAGAGATTTCCTGAAAAAAAAAACATTTGGTAAGGTTTGCAAAAACAAAATTTGATTTGTTACTCAATTTGACAGTAATGTACTAAGAATCCTGAGATAATGCGAAAAAAGCAATAAAAATGTACTCCAACATAATTCCTAATCCAAACGTGCAAAATGTCTAAAAATGCCTGTGATATTGAATACATGTGAGTTTTACTAGATAGAGTTGTTTTTCTATGGTTTGCAAATACTACAATGAGGTTTTACTCAATATGACTGTACACTGTAACACTCAATATGACAGTTATTTAAACATAACTCCTACACCACACATGAAAAATGGCTAATAATGCCTGAAATAATGCATCTTTGGGAGTTTTACTCGAAACATATGCTTTTTTAAATCTTGCAAATGCAAAAAGTAGTTTTTTACTCAATATGACTATAATAGTCTTAGAATCCTGAGATAATGCGAAAAAAGCAATAAAAATGTATTCAAACATAACTTCTAAACAACACATGCAAAATGGCTAATAATGCCCAGAGATATGTTTTTTTGTTAGTTTTACTAGAAAAATGATCTTTTGTAAGGTTTGCAAAGACACAAATTAGTTGTTTTATTCAATATAACAGTGTAACTGTCTTACTAAATATAAAATGTTTATAATCATAACTCCAAAACCAAATATGAAATTTGTCTTAAAAAGCCTTTAATATTGAATTTATGTAAGTTTTACAAGAATCAGGTATTTTGGAAAGGTTGAAAAATACAAATATTAGATTTTACTGGCCTCATATTGGTCACACTCAAAATGACAGTTTTTGAAACATAACTCCAAAAATACACATGCAAAATGTCTAATAATGCCTGAAGAAATGCATCTTCGAGAGTTTTCCAGAAAAAAAAAACATTTGGTAAGGTTTGCAAAAACTAAATTTGATTTGTTACTCAATTTGACAGTAATGTACTTAGAATCCTGAGATATTGCGAAAAAAGCAATAAAAATTTATTCCAACATAAATCCTAATCCAAACGTGCAAAATGTCTAAAAATGCCTGTGATATTGAATACATGTGAGTTTTACTAGATACAGTTGTTTTTCTATGGTTTGGAAATACAAAAATGAGGTTTTACTCAATATGACTGTACACTGCAACACTCAATATGACAGTTATTTAAACATAACTCCTACACCACACATGAAAAATGGCTAATAATGCCTGAAATAATGCATCTTTGGGAGTTTTACTCGAAACATATGCTTTTTTAAATCTCGCAAATGCAAAAAGTAGTTTTTTACTCAATATGACTATAATAGTCTTAGAATCCTGAGATAATGCGAAAAAAGCAATAAAAATGTATTCAAACATAACTTCTAAATAACACATGCAAAATGGCTAATAATGGCCAAAGATAGGTTTTTTTGTTAGTTGTACTAGAAAAATGATCTTTTGTAAGGTTTGCAAAGACACAAGTTAGTTTTTTTATTCAATATAACAGTTTAACTTTCATACTAAATATGAAAGGTTTATAATCATAACTCCAAAACCAAATATGAAATTTGTCTTACAAAGCCTTTAATATTGAATTTATGTAAGTTTTAGCAGAATCAGGTATTTTGGAAAGAATCACAAATACAAATATTATATTTTACTGGCCTCATATTGGTCACACTCAAAATGACAGTTTTTGAAACATAACTCCAAAAATACACATGCAAAATGTCTAATAATGCCTGAAGAAATGCATCTTCAAGAGTTTTCCTGAAAAAAAAAACATTTGGTAAGGTTTGCAAAAACAAAATTTGATTTGTTTTTCAATTTGACAGTAATGTACTTAGAATCCTGAGATAATGCGAAAAAAGCAATAAAAATGTATTCCAACATAATTCCTAATCCAAACGTGTAAAATGTCTAAAAATGCCTGTGATATTGAATACATGTGAGTTTTACTAGATACAGTTGTTTTTCTATGGTTTGCAAATACTACAATGAGGTTTTACTCAATATGACTGTACACTGTAACACTCAATATGACAGTTATTTAAACATAACTCCTACACCACACATGAAAAATGGCTAATAATGCCTGAAATAATGCATCATTGGGAGTTTTACTAGAAACATATGCTTTTTTAAATTTGCAAATGCAAAAAGTAGTTTTTTACTCAATATGACTATAATAGTCTTAGAATCCTGAGATAATGCGAAAAAAGCAATAAAAATGTATTCAAACATAACTTCTAAACAACACATGCAAAATGGCTAATAATGCCTAGAGATATGTTTTTTTGTTAGTTTTACTAGAAAAATGATCTTTTGTAAGGTTTGCAAAGACACAAGTTAGTTTTTTTATTCAACATAACACTGTAGCTGTCATACTAAATATGAAAGGTTTATAATTATAACTACAAAACCATATATGAAATTTGTCTTAAAAAGCCTTTAATATTGAATTTATGTACGTTTTACCAGAATCAGGTATTTTGGAAAGAATCACAAATACAAATATTAGATTTTACTGGCCTCATATTGGTCACACTCAAAATGACAGTTTTTGAAACATAACTCCAAAAATACACATGCAAAATGTCTAATAATGCCTGAAGAAATGCATCTTCAAGAGATTTCCTGAAAAAAAAAACATTTGGTAAGGTTTGCAAAAACAAAATTTGATTTGTTACTCAATTTGACAGTAATGTACTAAGAATCCTGAGATAATGCGAAAAAAGCAATAAAAATGTACTCCAACATAATTCCTAATCCAAACGTGCAAAATGTCTAAAAATGCCTGTGATATTGAATACATGTGAGTTTTACTAGATAGAGTTGTTTTTCTATGGTTTGCAAATACTACAATGAGGTTTTACTCAATATGACTGTACACTGTAACACTCAATATGACAGTTATTTAAACATAACTCCTACACCACACATGAAAAATGGCTAATAATGCCTGAAATAATGCATCTTTGGGAGTTTTACTCGAAACATATGCTTTTTTAAATCTTGCAAATGCAAAAAGTAGTTTTTTACTCAATATGACTATAATAGTCTTAGAATCCTGAGATAATGCGAAAAAAGCAATAAAAATGTATTCAAACATAACTTCTAAACAACACATGCAAAATGGCTAATAATGCCCAGAGATATGTTTTTTTGTTAGTTTTACTAGAAAAATGATCTTTTGTAAGGTTTGCAAAGACACAAATTAGTTGTTTTATTCAATATAACAGTGTAACTGTCTTACTAAATATAAAATGTTTATAATCATAACTCCAAAACCAAATATGAAATTTGTCTTAAAAAGCCTTTAATATTGAATTTATGTAAGTTTTACAAGAATCAGGTATTTTGGAAAGGTTGAAAAATACAAATATTAGATTTTACTGGCCTCATATTGGTCACACTCAAAATGACAGTTTTTGAAACATAACTCCAAAAATACACATGCAAAATGTCTAATAATGCCTGAAGAAATGCATCTTCGAGAGTTTTCCAGAAAAAAAAAACATTTGGTAAGGTTTGCAAAAACTAAATTTGATTTGTTACTCAATTTGACAGTAATGTACTTAGAATCCTGAGATATTGCGAAAAAAGCAATAAAAATTTATTCCAACATAAATCCTAATCCAAACGTGCAAAATGTCTAAAAATGCCTGTGATATTGAATACATGTGAGTTTTACTAGATACAGTTGTTTTTCTATGGTTTGGAAATACAAAAATGAGGTTTTACTCAATATGACTGTACACTGCAACACTCAATATGACAGTTATTTAAACATAACTCCTACACCACACATGAAAAATGGCTAATAATGCCTGAAATAATGCATCTTTGGGAGTTTTACTCGAAACATATGCTTTTTTAAATCTCGCAAATGCAAAAAGTAGTTTTTTACTCAATATGACTATAATAGTCTTAGAATCCTGAGATAATGCGAAAAAAGCAATAAAAATGTATTCAAACATAACTTCTAAACAACACATGCAAAATGGCTAATAATGGCCAAAGATAGGTTTTTTTGTTAGTTGTACTAGAAAAATGATCTTTTGTAAGGTTTGCAAAGACACAAGTTAGTTTTTTTATTCAATATAACAGTTTAACTTTCATACTAAATATGAAAGGTTTATAATCATAACTCCAAAACCAAATATGAAATTTGTCTTACAAAGCCTTTAATATTGAATTTATGTAAGTTTTAGCAGAATCAGGTATTTTGGAAAGAATCACAAATACAAATATTATATTTTACTGGCCTCATATTGGTCACACTCAAAATGACAGTTTTTGAAACATAACTCCAAAAATACACATGCAAAATGTCTAATAATGCCTGAAGAAATGCATCTTCAAGAGTTTTCCTGAAAAAAAACCATTTGGTAAGGTTTGCAAAAACAAAATTTGATTTGTTACTCAATTTGACAGTAATGTACTTAGAATCCTGAGATAATGCGAAAAAAGCAATAAAAATGTATTCCAACATAATTCCTAATCCAAACGTGCAAAATGTCTAAAAATGCCTGTGATATATAATACATGTGAGTTTTACTAGATACACTTGTTTTTCAATGGTTTGCAAATACAAAAATGAGGTTTTACTCAATATGACTGTATACTGTAACACTCAATATGACAGTTATTTAAACATAACTCCTACACCACACATGAAAAATGGCTAATAATGCCTGAAATAATGCATCTTTGGGGGTTTTACTCGAAACATATGCTTTTTTAAATCTTGCAAATGCAAAAAGTAGTTTTTTACTCAATATGACTATAATAGTCTTAGAATCCTGAGATAATGCAAAAAAAGCAATAACAATGTATTCAAACATAACTTCTAAACAACACTAGCAAAATGGCTAATAATGCCCAGAGATATGTTTTTTTGTTAGTTTTACTAGAAAAATTATCTTTTGTAAGGTTTGCAAAGACACAAATTAGTTTTTTTATTCAATATAACAGTGTAACCGTCATACTAAATATAAAATGTTTATAATCATAACTCCGAAACCAAATATGAAATTTGTCTTAAAAAGCCTTTAATATTGAATTTATGTAAGTTTTACAAGAATCAGGTATTTTGGAAAGGTTGAAAAATACAAATATTAGATTTTACTGGCCTCATATTGGTCACACTCAAAATGACAGTTTTTGAAACATAACTCCATAAATACACATGCAAAATGTCTAATAATGCCTGAAGAAATGCATCTTCAAGAGTTTTCCTGAAAAAAAAACATTTGGTAAGGTTTGCAAAAACAAAATTTGATTTGTTAATCAATTTGACAGTAATGTACTTAGAATCCTGAGATAATGCGAAAAAAGCAATAAAAATGTATTCCAACATAATTCCTAATCCAAACGTGCAAAATGTCTAAAAATGCCTGTGATATTGAATACATGTGAGTTTTACTAGATACAGTTGTTTTTCTATGGTTTGGAAATACAAAAATGAGGTTTTACTCAATATGACTGTACACTGCAACACTCAATATGACAGTTATTTAAACATAACTCCTACACCACACATGAAAAATGGCTAATAATGCCTGAAATAATGCATCTTTGGGAGTTTTACTCGAAACATATGCTTTTTTAAATCTTGCAAATGCAAAAAGTAGTTTTTTACTCAATATGACTATAATAGTCTTAGAATCCTGAGATAATGCGAAAAAAGCAATAAAAATGTATTCAAACATAACTTCTGAATAACAAATGCAAAATGGCTAATAATGCCCAAAGATAGGTTTTTTTGTTAGTTGTACTAGAAAAATGATCTTTTGTAAGGTTTGCAAAGACACAAGTTAGTTTTTTTATTCAATATAACAGTTTAACTTTCATACTAAATATGAAAGGTTTATAATCATAACTCCAAAACCAAATATGAAATTTGTCTTACAAAGCCTTTAATATTGAATTTATGTAAGTTTTAGCAAAATCAGGTATCTTGGAAAGAATCACAAATACAAATATTAGATTTTACTGGCCTCATATTGGTCACACTCAAAATGACAGTTTTTGAAACATAACTCCAAAAATACACATGCAAAATGTCTAATAATGCCTGAAGAAATGCATCTTCAAGAGTTTTCCTGAAACAAAACCATTTGGTAAGGTTTGCAAAAACAAAATTTGATTTGTTACTCAATTTGACAGTAATGTACTTAGAATCCTGAGATAATGTGAAAAAAGCAATAAAAATGTATTCCAACATAATTCCTAATCCAAACGTGCAAAATGTCTAAAAATGCCTGTGATATATAATACATGTGAGTTTTACTAGATACACTTGTTTTTCAATGGTTTGCAAATACAAAAATGAGGTTTTACTCAATATGACTGTATACTGTAACACTCAATATGACAGTTATTTAAACATAACTCCTACACCACACATGAAAAATGTCTAATAATGCCTGAAATAATGCATCTTTGGGAGTTTTACTCGAAACATATGCTTTTTTAAATCTTGCAAATGCAAAAAGTAGTTTTTTACTCAATATGACTATAATAGTCTTAGAATCCTGAGATAATGCAAAAAATGCAATAAAAATGTATTCAAACATTACTTCTAAACAACACTAGCAAAATGGCTAATAATGCCCAGAGATATGTTTTTTTGTTAGTTTTATTAGAAAAATGATCTTTTGTAAGGTTTGCAAAGACACAAATTAGTTTTTGTATTCAATATAACAGTGTAACTGTCATACTAAATATAAAATGTTTATAATCATAACTCCAAAACCAAATATGAAATTTGTCTTAAAAAGCCTTTAATATTGAATTTATGTAAGTTTTACAAGAATCAGGTATTTTGGAAAGGTTGAAAAATACAAATATTAGATTTTACTGGCCTCATATTGGTCACACTCAAAATGACAGTTTTTGAAACATAACTCCAAAAATACACATGCAAAATGTCTAATAATGCCTGAAGAAATGCATCTTCAACAGTTTTCCTGAAAAAAAACAATTTGGTAAGGTTTGCAAAAACAACATTTGATTTGTTAATCAATTTGACAGTAATGTACTTAGAATCCTGAGATAATGCGAAAAAAGCAATAAAAATGTATTCCAACATAATTCCTAATCCAAACATGCAAAATGTCTAAAAATGCCTGTGATATTGAATACCTGTGAGTTTTACTAGATACAGTTGTTTTTCTATGGTTTGCAAAGACTACAATGAGGTTTTACTCAATATGACTGTAAACTGCAACACTCAATATGACAGTTATTTAAACATAACTCCTACACCACACATGAAAAATGGCTAATAATGCCTGAAATAATGCATCTTTGGGAGTTTTACTCGAAACATATGCTTTTTTAAATCTTGCAAATGCAAAAAGTAGTTTTTTACTCAATATGACTATAATAGTCTTAGAATCCTGAGATAATGCGAAAAAAGCAATAAAAATGTATTCAAACATAACTTCTAAACAACACAAGCAAAATGGCTAATAATGCCCAGAGATATGTTTTTTTGTTAGTTTTACTAGAAAAATGATCTTTTGTAAGGTTTGCAAAGACACAAGTTAGTTTTTTTATTCAATATAACAGTTTAACTTTCATACTAAATATGAAAGGTTTATAATCATAACTCCAAAACCAAATATGAAATTTGTCTTACGAAGCCTTTAATATTGAATTTATGTAAGTTTTAGCAGAATCAGGTATTTTGGAAAGAATCACAAATACAAATATTAGATTTTACTGGCCTCATATTGGTCACACTCAAAATGACAGTTTTTGAAACATAACTCCAAAAATACACATGCAAAATGTCTAATAATGCCTGAAGAAATGCATTTTCGAGAGTTTTCCTGAAAAAAAAAACATTTGGTAAGGTTTGCAAAAACAAAATTTGATTTGTTACTCAATTTGACAGTAATGTACTTAGAATTCTGAGATAATGCGAAAAAAGCAATAAAAATGTATTCCAACATAATTCCTAATCCAAACGTGCAAAATGTCTAAAAATGCCTGTGATATTGAATACATGTGAGTTTTACTAGATACAGTTGTTTTTCTATGGTTTGGAAATACAAAAATGAGGTTTTACTCAATATGACTGTACACTGCAACACTCAATATGAGTTATTTAAACATAACTCCTACACCACACATGAAAAATGGCTAATAATGCCTGAAATAATGCATCTTTGGGAGTTTTACTCGAAACATATGCTTTTTTAAATCTTGCAAATGCAAAAAGTAGTTTTTTACTCAATATGACTATAATAGTCTTAGAATCCTGAGATAATGCGAAAAAAGCAATAAAAATGTATTCAAACATAACTTCTAAACAACACAAGCAAAATGGCTAATAATGCCCAGAGATATGTTTTTTTGTTAGTTTTACTAGAAAAATGATCTTTTGTAAGGTTTGCAAAGACACAAATTAGTTTTTTTATTCAATATAACAGTGTAACTGTCTTACTAAATATAAAATGTTTATAATCATAACTCCAAAACCAAATATGAAATTTGTCTTAAAAAGCCTTTAATTTTGAATTTATGTAAGTTTTACAAGAATCAGGTATTTTGGAAAGGTTGAAAAATACAAATATTAGATTTTACTGGCCTCATATTGGTCACACTCAAAATGACAGTTTTTGAAACATAACTCCAAAAATACACATGCAAAATGTCTAATAATGCCTGAAGAAATGCATCTTCGAGAGTTTTCCAGAAAAAAAACATTTGGTAAGGTTTGCAAAAACAAAATTTAATTTGTTACTCAATTTGACAGTAATGTACTTAGAATCCTGAGATATTGCGAAAAAAGCAATAAAAATGTATTCCAACATAAATCCTGATCCAAACGTGCAAAATGTCTAAAAATGCCTGTGATATTGAATACATGTGAGTTTTACTAGATACAGTTGTTTTTCTATGGTTTGGAAATACAAAAATGAGGTTTTACTCAATATGACTGTACACTGCAACACTCAATATGAGTTATTTAAACATAACTCCTACACCACACATGAAAAATGGCTAATAATGCCTGAAATAATGCATCTTTGGGAGTTTTACTCGAAACATATGCTTTTTTAAATCTTGCAAATGCAAAAAGTAGTTTTTTACTCAATATGACTATAATAGTCTTAGAGTCCTGAGATAATGCGAAAAAAGCAATAAAAATGTATTCAAACATAACTTCTAAACAACACAAGCAAAATGGCTAATAATGCCCAGAGATATGTTTTTTTGTTAGTTTTACTAGAAAAATGATCTTTTGTAAGGTTTGCAAAGACACAAGTTAGTTTTTTTATTCAATATAACAGTTTAACTTTCATACTAAATATGAAAGGTTTATAATCATAACTCCAAAACCAAATATGAAATTTGTCTTACAAAGCCTTTAATATTGAATTTATGTAAGTTTTAGCAGAATCAGGTATTTTGGAAAGAATCACAAATACAAATATTAGATTTTACTGGCCTCATATTGGTCACACTCAAAATGACAGTTTTTGAAACATAACTCCAAAAATACACATGCAAAATGTCTAATAATGCCTGAAGAAATGCATTTTCGAGAGTTTTCCTGAAAAAAAAAACATTTGGTAAGGTTTGCAAAAACAAAATTTGATTTGTTACTCAATTTGACAGAAATGTACTTAGAATTCTGAGATAATGCGAAAAAAGCAATAAAAATGTATTCCAACATAATTCCTAATCCAAACGTGCAAAATGTCTAAAAATGCCTGTGATATATAATACATGTGAGTTTTACTAGATACACTTGTTTTTCAATGGTTTGCAAATACAAAAATGAGGTTTTACTCAATATGACTGTATACTGTAACACTCAATATGACAGTTATTTAAACATAACTCCTACACCACACATGAAAAATGGCTAATGATGCCTGAAATAATGCATCTTTGGGAGTTTTACTCGAAACATATGGTTTTTTAAATTTTGCAAATGCAAAAAGTAGTTTTTTACTCAATATGACTATAATAGTCTTAGAATCCTGAGATAATGCAAAAAAAGCAATAAAAATGTATTCAAACATAACTTCTAAACAACACATGCAAAATGGCTAATAATGCCCAGAGATATGTTTTTTTGTTAGTTTTACTAGAAAAATGATCTTTTGTAAGGTTTGCAAAGACACAAATTAGTTTTTTTATTCAATATAACAGTGTAACTGTCATACTAAATATAAAATGTTTATAATCATAACTCCAAAACCAAATATGAAAGTTGTCTTAAAAAGCCTTTAATATTGAATTTATGTAAGTTTTACAAGAATCAGGTATTTTGGAAAGGTTGAAAAATACAAATATTAGATTTTACTGGCCTCATATTGGTCACACTCAAAATGACAGTTTTTGAAACATAACTCCAAAAATACACATGCAAAATGTCTAATAATGCCTGAAGAAATGCATCTTCAAGAGTTTTCCTGAAAAAAAAACATTTGGTAAGGTTTGCAAAAACAAAATTTGATTTGTTACTCAATTTGACAGTAATGTACTTAGAATCCTGAGATAATGCGAAAAAAGCAATAAAAATGTATTCCAACATAATTCCTAATCCAAACGTGTAAAATGTCTAAAAATGCCTGTGATATTGAATACATGTGAGTTTTACTAGATACAGTTGTTTTTCTATGGTTTGCAAATACTACAATGAGGTTTTACTCAATATGACTGTACACTGTAACACTCAATATGACAGTTATTTAAACATAACTCCTACACCACACATGAAAAATGGCTAATAATGCCTGAAATAATGCATCATTGGGAGTTTTACTAGAAACATATGCTTTTTTAAATTTGCAAATGCAAAAAGTAGTTTTTTACTCAATATGACTATAATAGTCTTAGAATCCTGAGATAATGCGAAAAAAGCAATAAAAATGTATTCAAACATAACTTCTAAACAACACATGCAAAATGGCTAATAATGCCTAGAGATATGTTTTTTTGTTAGTTTTACTAGAAAAATGATCTTTTGTAAGGTTTGCAAAGACACAAGTTAGTTTTTTTATTCAACATAACACTGTAGCTGTCATACTAAATATGAAAGGTTTATAATTATAACTACAAAACCATATATGAAATTTGTCTTAAAAAGCCTTTAATATTGAATTTATGTACGTTTTACCAGAATCAGGTATTTTGGAAAGAATCACAAATACAAATATTAGATTTTACTGGCCTCATATTGGTCACACTCAAAATGACAGTTTTTGAAACATAACTCCAAAAATACACATGCAAAATGTCTAATAATGCCTGAAGAAATGCATCTTCAAGAGATTTCCTGAAAAAAAAAAACATTTGGTAAGGTTTGCAAAAACAAAATTGATTTGTTACTCAATTTGACAGTAATGTACTAAGAATCCTGAGATAATGCGAAAAAAGCAATAAAAATGTACTCCAACATAATTCCTAATCCAAACGTGCAAAATGTCTAAAAATGCCTGTGATATTGAATACATGTGAGTTTTACTAGATAGAGTTGTTTTTCTATGGTTTGCAAATACTACAATGAGGTTTTACTCAATATGACTGTACACTGTAACACTCAATATGACAGTTATTTAAACATAACTCCTACACCACACATGAAAAATGGCTAATAATGCCTGAAATAATGCATCTTTGGGAGTTTTACTCGAAACATATGCTTTTTTAAATCTTGCAAATGCAAAAAGTAGTTTTTTACTCAATATGACTATAATAGTCTTAGAATCCTGAGATAATGCGAAAAAAGCAATAAAAATGTATTCAAACATAACTTCTAAACAACACATGCAAAATGGCTAATAATGCCCAGAGATATGTTTTTTTGTTAGTTTTACTAGAAAAATGATCTTTTGTAAGGTTTGCAAAGACACAAATTAGTTGTTTTATTCAATATAACAGTGTAACTGTCTTACTAAATATAAAATGTTTATAATCATAACTCCAAAACCAAATATGAAATTTGTCTTAAAAAGCCTTTAATATTGAATTTATGTAAGTTTTACAAGAATCAGGTATTTTGGAAAGGTTGAAAAATACAAATATTAGATTTTACTGGCCTCATATTGGTCACACTCAAAATGACAGTTTTTGAAACATAACTCCAAAAATACACATGCAAAATGTCTAATAATGCCTGAAGAAATGCATCTTCGAGAGTTTTCCAGAAAAAAAAAAACATTTGGTAAGGTTTGCAAAAACTAAATTTGATTTGTTACTCAATTTGACAGTAATGTACTTAGAATCCTGAGATATTGCGAAAAAAGCAATAAAAATTTATTCCAACATAAATCCTAATCCAAACGTGCAAAATGTCTAAAAATGCCTGTGATATTGAATACATGTGAGTTTTACTAGATACAGTTGTTTTTCTATGGTTTGGAAATACAAAAATGAGGTTTTACTCAATATGACTGTACACTGCAACACTCAATATGACAGTTATTTAAACATAACTCCTACACCACACATGAAAAATGGCTAATAATGCCTGAAATAATGCATCTTTGGGAGTTTTACTCGAAACATGTGCTTTTTTAAATCTCGCAAATGCAAAAAGTAGTTTTTTACTCAATATGACTATAATAG
Source organism: Nerophis ophidion (assembly GCF_033978795.1). Taxonomy (NCBI): domain Eukaryota; kingdom Metazoa; phylum Chordata; class Actinopteri; order Syngnathiformes; family Syngnathidae; genus Nerophis; species Nerophis ophidion. The sequence continues at coordinate 37,214,646 of NC_084613.1, forward strand.
TCTTAGAATCCTGAGATAATGCGAAAAAAGCAATAAAAATGTATTCAAACATAACTTCTAAATAACACATGCAAAATGGCTAATAATGCCCAAAGATAGGTTTTTTTGTTAGTTGTACTAGAAAAATGATCTTTTGTAAGGTTTGCAAAGACACAAGTTAGTTTTTTTATTCAATATAACAGTTTAACTTTCATACTAAATATGAAAGGTTTATAATCATAACTCCAAAACCAAATATGAAATTTGTCTTAAAAAGCCTTTAATATTGAATTTATGTAAGTTTTAGCAGAATCAGGTATTTTGGAAAGAATCACAAATACAAATATTAGATTTTACTGGCCTCATATTGGTCACACTCAAAATGACAGTTTTTGAAACATAACTCCAAAAATACACATGCAAAATGTCTAATAATGCCTGAAGAAATGCATCTTCAAGAGTTTTCCTGAAAAAAAACCATTTGGTAAGGTTTGCAAAAACAAAATTTGATTTGTTACTCAATTTGACAGTAATGTACTTAGAATCCTGAGATAATGCGAAAAAAGCAATAAAAATGTATTCCAACATAATTCCTAATCCAAACGTGCAAAATGTCTAAAAATGCCTGTGATATTGAATACATGTGAGTTTTACTAGATACAGTTGTTTTTCAATGGTTTGCAAATACAAAAATGAGGTTTTACTCAATATGACTGTATACTGTAACACTCAATATGACAGTTATTTAAACATAACTCCTACACCACACATGAAAAATGGCTAATAATGCCTGAAATAATGCATCTTTGGGGGTTTTACTCGAAACATATGCTTTTTTAAATCTTGCAAATGCAAAAAGTAGTTTTTTACTCAATATGACTATAATAGTCTTAGAATCCTGAGATAATGCAAAAAAAGCAATAACAATGTATTCAAACATAACTTCTAAACAACACTAGCAAAATGGCTAATAATGCCCAGAGATATGTTTTTTTGTTAGTTTTACTAGAAAAATGATCTTTTGTAAGGTTTGCAAAGACACAAATTAGTTTTTTTATTCAATATAACAGTGTAACCGTCATACTAAATATAAAATGTTTATAATCATAACTCCAAAACCAAATATGAAATTTGTCTTAAAAAGCCTTTAATATTGAATTTATGTAAGTTTTACAAGAATCAGGTATTTTGGAAAGGTTGAAAAATACAAATATTAGATTTTACTGGCCTCATATTGGTCACACTCAAAATGACAGTTTTTGAAACATAACTCCAAAAATACACATGCAAAATGTCTAATAATGCCTGAAGAAATGCATCTTCAAGAGTTTTCCTGAAAAAAAAACATTTGGTAAGGTTTGCAAAAACAAAATTTGATTTGTTAATCAATTTGACAGTAATGTACTTAGAATCCTGAGATAATGCGAAAAAAGCAATAAAAATGTATTCCAACATAATTCCTAATCCAAACGTGCAAAATGTCTAAAAATGCCTGTGATATTGAATACATGTGAGTTTTACTAGATACAGTTGTTTTTCTATGGTTTGGAAATACAAAAATGAGGTTTTACTCAATATGACTGTACACTGCAACACTCAATATGACAGTTATTTAAACATAACTCCTACACCACACATGAAAAATGGCTAATAATGCCTGAAATAATGCATCTTTGGGAGTTTTACTCGAAACATATGCTTTTTTAAATCTTGCAAATGCAAAAAGTAGTTTTTTACTCAATATGACTATAATAGTCTTAGAATCCTGAGATAATGCGAAAAAAGCAATAAAAATGTATTCAAACATAACTTCTGAATAACACATGCAAAATGGCTAATAATGCCCAAAGATAGGTTTTTTTGTTAGTTGTACTAGAAAAATGATCTTTTGTAAGGTTTGCAAAGACACAAGTTAGTTTTTTTATTCAATATAACAGTTTAACTTTCATACTAAATATGAAAGGTTTATAATCATAACTCCAAAACCAAATATGAAATTTGTCTTACAAAGCCTTTAATATTGAATTTATGTAAGTTTTAGCAAAATCAGGTATCTTGGAAAGAATCACAAATACAAATATTAGATTTTACTGGCCTCATATTGGTCACACTCAAAATGACAGTTTTTGAAACATAACTCCAAAAATACACATGCAAAATGTCTAATAATGCCTGAAGAAATGCATCTTCAAGAGTTCCCTGAAACAAAACCATTTGGTAAGGTTTGCAAAAACAAAATTTGATTTGTTACTCAATTTGACAGTAATGTACTTAGAATCCTGAGATAATGCGAAAAAAGCAATAAAAATGTATTCCAACATAATTCCTAATCCAAACGTGCAAAATGTCTAAAAATGCCTGTGATATATAATACATGTGAGTTTTACTAGATACAGTTGTTTTTCAATGGTTTGCAAATACAAAAATGAGGTTTTACTCAATATGACTGTATACTGTAACACTCAATATGACAGTTATTTAAACATAACTCCTACACCACACATGAAAAATGGCTAATAATGCCTGAAATAATGCATCTTTGGGAGTTTTACTCGAAACATATGCTTTTTTAAATCTTGCAAATGCAAAAAGTAGTTTTTTACTCAATATGACTATAATAGTCTTAGAATCCTGAGATAATGCGAAAAAAGCAATAAAAATGTATTCAAACATAACTTCTAAACAACACATGCAAAATGGCTAATAATGCCCAGAGATATGTTTTTTTGTTAGTTTTACTAGAAAAATGATCTTTTGTAAGGTTTGCAAAGACACAATTAGTTGTTTTATTCAATATAACAGTGTAACTGACTTACTAAATATAAAATGTTTATAATCATAACTCCAAAACCAAATATGAAATTTGTCTTAAAAAGCCTTTAATATTGAATTTATGTAAGTTTTACAAGAATCAGGTATTTTGGAAAGGTTGAAAAATACAAATATTAGATTTTACTGGCCTCATATTGGTCACACTCAAAATGACAGTTTTTGAAACATAACTCCAAAAATACACATGCAAAATGTCTAATAATGCCTGAAGAAATGCATCTTCGAGAGTTTTCCAGAAAAAAAAAACATTTGGTAAGGTTTGCAAAAACAAAATTTGATTTGTTACTCAATTTGACAGTAATGTACTTAGAATCCTGAGATATTGCGAAAAAAGCAATAAAAATTTATTCCAACATAAATCCTAATCCAAACGTGCAAAATGTCTAAAAATGCCTGTGATATTGAATACATGTGAGTTTTACTAGATACAGTTGTTTTTCTATGGTTTGGAAATACAAAAATGAGGTTTTACTCAATATGACTGTACACTGCAACACTCAATATGACAGTTATTTAAACATAACTCCTACACCACACATGAAAAATGGCTAATAATGCCTGAAATAATGCATCTTTGGGAGTTTTACTCGAAACATATGCTTTTTTAAATCTTGCAAATGCAAAAAGTAGTTTTTTACTCAATATGACTATAATAGTCTTAGAATCCTGAGATAATGCGAAAAAAGCAATAAAAATGTATTCAAACATAACTTCTAAATAACACATGCAAAATGGCTAATAATGCCCAAAGATAGGTTTTTTTGTTAGTTGTACTAGAAAAATGATCTTTTGTAAGGTTTGCAAAGACACAAGTTAGTTTTTTTATTCAATATAACAGTTTAACTTTCATACTAAATATGAAAGGTTTATAATCATAACTCCAAAACCAAATATGAAATTTGTCTTACAAAGCCTTTAATATTGAATTTATGTAAGTTTTAGCAGAATCAGGTATTTTGGAAAGAATCACAAATACAAATATTAGATTTTACTGGCCTCATATTGGTCACATTCAAAATGACAGTTTTTGAAACATAACTCCAAAAATACACATGCAAAATGTCTAATAATGCCTGAAGAAATGCATCTTCAAGAGTTTTCCTGAAAAAAAAAATATTTGGTAAGGTTTGCAAAAACAAAATTTGATTTGTTACTCAATTTGACAGTAATGTACTTAGAATCCTGAGATAATGCGAAAAAAGCAATAAAAATGTATTCCAACATAATTCCTAATCCAAACGTGCAAAATGTCTAAAAATGCCTGTGATATATAATACATGTGAGTTTTACTAGATACACTTGTTTTTCAATGGTTTGCAAATACAAAAATGAGGTTTTACTCAATATGACTGTATACTGTAACACTCAATATGACAGTTATTTAAACATAACTCCTACACCACACATGAAAAATGGCTAATAATGCCTGAAATAATGCATCTTTGGGGGTTTTACTCGAAACATATGCTTTTTTAAATCTTGCAAATGCAAAAAGTAGTTTTTTACTCAATATGACTATAATAGTCTTAGAATCCTGAGATAATGCAAAAAAAGCAATAACAATGTATTCAAACATAACTTCTAAACAACACTAGCAAAATGGCTAATAATGCCCAGAGATATGTTTTTTTGTTAGTTTTACTAGAAAAATGATCTTTTGTAAGGTTTGCAAAGACACAAATTAGTTTTTTTATTCAATATAACAGTGTAACCGTCATACTAAATATAAAATGTTTATAATCATAACTCCAAAACCAAATATGAAATTTGTCTTAAAAAGCCTTTAATATTGAATTTATGTAAGTTTTACAAGAATCAGGTATTTTGGAAAGGTTGAAAAATACAAATATTAGATTTTACTGGCCTCATATTGGTCACACTCAAAATGACAGTTTTTGAAACATAACTCCAAAAATACACATGCAAAATGTCTAATAATGCCTGAAGAAATGCATCTTCAAGAGTTTTCCTGAAAAAAAAACATTTGGTAAGGTTTGCAAAAACAAAATTTGATTTGTTAATCAATTTGACAGTAATGTACTTAGAATCCTGAGATAATGCGAAAAAAGCAATAAAAATGTATTCCAACATAATTCCTAATCCAAACGTGCAAAATGTCTAAAAATGCCTGTGATATTGAATACATGTGAGTTTTACTAGATACAGTTGTTTTTCTATGGTTTGGAAATACAAAAATGAGGTTTTACTCAATATGACTGTACACTGCAACACTCAATATGACAGTTATTTAAACATAACTCCTACACCACACATGAAAAATGGCTAATAATGCCTGAAATAATGCATCTTTGGGAGTTTTACTCGAAACATATGCTTTTTTAAATCTTGCAAATGCAAAAAGTAGTTTTTTACTCAATATGACTATAATAGTCTTAGAATCCTGAGATAATGCGAAAAAAGCAATAAAAATGTATTCAAACATAACTTCTGAATAACACATGCAAAATGGCTAATAATGCCCAAAGATAGGTTTTTTTGTTAGTTGTACTAGAAAAATGATCTTTTGTAAGGTTTGCAAAGACACAAGTTAGTTTTTTTATTCAATATAACAGTTTAACTTTCATACTAAATATGAAAGGTTTATAATCATAACTCCAAAACCAAATATGAAATTTGTCTTACAAAGCCTTTAATATTGAATTTATGTAAGTTTTAGCAAAATCAGGTATCTTGGAAAGAATCACAAATACAAATATTAGATTTTACTGGCCTCATATTGGTCACACTCAAAATGACAGTTTTTGAAACATAACTCCAAAAATACACATGCAAAATGTCTAATAATGCCTGAAGAAATGCATCTTCAAGAGTTCCCTGAAACAAAACCATTTGGTAAGGTTTGCAAAAACAAAATTTGATTTGTTACTCAATTTGACAGTAATGTACTTAGAATCCTGAGATAATGCGAAAAAAGCAATAAAAATGTATTCCAACATAATTCCTAATCCAAACGTGCAAAATGTCTAAAAATGCCTGTGATATATAATACATGTGAGTTTTACTAGATACAGTTGTTTTTCAATGGTTTGCAAATACAAAAATGAGGTTTTACTCAATATGACTGTATACTGTAACACTCAATATGACAGTTATTTAAACATAACTCCTACACCACACATGAAAAATGGCTAATAATGCCTGAAATAATGCATCTTTGGGAGTTTTACTCGAAACATATGCTTTTTTAAATCTTGCAAATGCAAAAAGTAGTTTTTTACTCAATATGACTATAATAGTCTTAGAATCCTGAGATAATGCGAAAAAAGCAATAAAAATGTATTCAAACATAACTTCTAAACAACACATGCAAAATGGCTAATAATGCCCAGAGATATGTTTTTTTGTTAGTTTTACTAGAAAAATGATCTTTTGTAAGGTTTGCAAAGACACAATTAGTTGTTTTATTCAATATAACAGTGTAACTGACTTACTAAATATAAAATGTTTATAATCATAACTCCAAAACCAAATATGAAATTTGTCTTAAAAAGCCTTTAATATTGAATTTATGTAAGTTTTACAAGAATCAGGTATTTTGGAAAGGTTGAAAAATACAAATATTAGATTTTACTGGCCTCATATTGGTCACACTCAAAATGACAGTTTTTGAAACATAACTCCAAAAATACACATGCAAAATGTCTAATAATGCCTGAAGAAATGCATCTTCGAGAGTTTTCCAGAAAAAAAAAACATTTGGTAAGGTTTGCAAAAACAAAATTTGATTTGTTACTCAATTTGACAGTAATGTACTTAGAATCCTGAGATATTGCGAAAAAAGCAATAAAAATTTATTCCAACATAAATCCTAATCCAAACGTGCAAAATGTCTAAAAATGCCTGTGATATTGAATACATGTGAGTTTTACTAGATACAGTTGTTTTTCTATGGTTTGGAAATACAAAAATGAGGTTTTACTCAATATGACTGTACACTGCAACACTCAATATGACAGTTATTTAAACATAACTCCTACACCACACATGAAAAATGGCTAATAATGCCTGAAATAATGCATCTTTGGGAGTTTTACTCGAAACATATGCTTTTTTAAATCTTGCAAATGCAAAAAGTAGTTTTTTACTCAATATGACTATAATAGTCTTAGAATCCTGAGATAATGCGAAAAAAGCAATAAAAATGTATTCAAACATAACTTCTAAATAACACATGCAAAATGGCTAATAATGCCCAAAGATAGGTTTTTTTGTTAGTTGTACTAGAAAAATGATCTTTTGTAAGGTTTGCAAAGACACAAGTTAGTTTTTTTATTCAATATAACAGTTTAACTTTCATACTAAATATGAAAGGTTTATAATCATAACTCCAAAACCAAATATGAAATTTGTCTTACAAAGCCTTTAATATTGAATTTATGTAAGTTTTAGCAGAATCAGGTATTTTGGAAAGAATCACAAATACAAATATTAGATTTTACTGGCCTCATATTGGTCACATTCAAAATGACAGTTTTTGAAACATAACTCCAAAAATACACATGCAAAATGTCTAATAATGCCTGAAGAAATGCATCTTCAAGAGTTTTCCTGAAAAAAAAAATATTTGGTAAGGTTTGCAAAAACAAAATTTGATTTGTTACTCAATTTGACAGTAATGTACTTAGAATCCTGAGATAATGCGAAAAAAGCAATAAAAATGTATTCCAACATAATTCCTAATCCAAACGTGCAAAATGTCTAAAAATGCCTGTGATATATAATACATGTGAGTTTTACTAGATACACTTGTTTTTCAATGGTTTGGAAATACAAAAATGAGGTTTTACTCAATATGACTGTATACTGTAACACTCAATATGACAGTTATTTAAACATAACTCCTACACCACACATGAAAAATGGCTAATATGCCTGAAATAATGCATCTTTGGGAGTTTTACTCGAAACATATGCTTTTTTAAATCTTGCAAATGCAAAAAGTAGTTTTTTACTCAATATGACTAAAATAGTCTTAGAATCCTGAGATAATGCGAAAAAAGCAATAAAAATGTATTCAAACATAACTTCTAAATAACACATGCAAAATGGCTAATAATGCCCAAAGATAGGTTTTTTTGTTAGTTGTACTAGAAAAATGATCTTTTGTAAGGTTTGCAAAGACACAAGTTAGTTTTTTTATTCAATATAACAGTTTAACTTTCATACTAAATATGAAAGGTTTATAATCATAACTCCAAAACCAAATATGAAATTTGTCTTACAAAGCCTTTAATATTGAATTTATGTAAGTTTTAGCAGGATCAGGTATTTTGGAAAGAATCACAAATACAAATATTAGATTTTACTGGCCTCATATTGGTCACACTCAAAATGACAGTTTTTGAAACATAACTCCAAAAATACACATGCAAAATGTCTAATAATGCCTGAAGAAATGCATCTTCAAGAGTTTTCCTGAAAAAAAACCATTTGGTAAGGTTTGCAAAAACAAAATTTGATTTGTTACTCAATTTGACTGTAATGTACTTAGAATCCTGAGATAATGCGAAAAAAGCAATAAAAATGTATTCCAACATAATTCCTAATCCAAACGTGCAAAATGTCTAAAAATGCCTGTGATATATAATACATGTGAGTTTTACTAGATACACTTGTTTTTCAATGGTTTGGAAATACAAAAATGAGGTTTTACTCAATATGACTGTATACTGTAACACTCAATATGACAGTTATTTAAACATAACTCCTACACCACACATGAAAAATGGCTAATATGCCTGAAATAATGCATCTTTGGGAGTTTTACTCGAAACATATGCTTTTTTAAATCTTGCAAATGCAAAAAGTAGTTTTTTACTCAATATGACTATAATAGTCTTAGAATCCTGAGATAATGCAAAAAAAGCAATAACAATGTATTCAAACATAACTTCTAAATAACACTAGCAAAATGGCTAATAATGCCCAGAGATATGTTTTTTTGTTAGTTTTACTAGAAAAATGATCTTTTGTAAGGTTTGCAAAGACACAAATTAGTTTTTTTATTCAATATAACAGTGTAACCGTCATACTAAATATAAAATGTTTATAATCATAACTCCAAAACCAAATATGAAATTTGTCTTAAAAAGCCTTTAATATTGAATTTATGTAAGTTTTACAAGAATCAGGTATTTTGGAAAGGTTGAAAAATACAAATATTAGGTTTTACTGGCCTCATATTGGTCACACTCAAAATGACAGTTTTTGAAACATAACTCCAAAAATACACATGCAAAATGTCTAATAATGCCTGAAGAAATGCATCTTCAAGAGTTTTCCTGAAAAAAAAACATTTGGTAAGGTTTGCAAAAACAAAATTTGATTTGTTAATCAATTTGACAGTAATGTACTTAGAATCCTGAGATAATGCGAAAAAAGCAATAAAAATGTATTCCAACATAATTCCTAATCCAAACGTGCAAAATGTCTAAAAATGCCTGTGATATTGAATACATGTGAGTTTTACTAGATACAGTTGTTTTTCTATGGTTTGGAAATACAAAAATGAGGTTTTACTCAATATGACTGTACACTGCAACACTCAATATGACAGTTATTTAAACATAACTCCTACGCCACACATGAAAAATGGCTAATAATGCCTGAAATAATGCATCTTTGAGAGTTTTACTCGAAACATATGCTTTTTTAAATCTTGCAAACGCAAAAAGTAGTTCTTTACTCAATATGACTATAATAGTCTTAGAATCCTGAGATAATGCGAAAAAAGCAATAAAAATGTATTCAAACATAACTTCTAAATAACAGATGCAAAATGGCTAATAATGCCCAAAGATAGGTTTTTTTGTTAGTTGTACTAGAAAAATGATCTTTTGTAAGGTTTGCAAAGACACAAGTTAGTTTTTTTATTCAATATAACAGTTTAACTTTCATACTAAATATGAAAGGTTTATAATCATAACTCCAAAACCAAATATGAAATTTGTCTTACAAAGCCTTTAATATTGAATTTATGTAAGTTTTAGCAGGATCAGGTATTTTGGAAAGAATCACAAATACAAATATTAGATTTTACTGGCCTCATATTGGTCACACTCAAAATGACAGTTTTTGAAACATAACTCCAAAAATACACATGCAAAATGTCTAATAATGCCTGAAGAAATGCATCTTCAAGAGTTTTCCTGAAAAAAAACCATTTGGTAAGGTTTGCAAAAACAAAATTTGATTTGTTACTCAATTTGACAGTAATGTACTTAGAATCCTGAGATAATGCGAAAAAAGCAATAAAAATGTATTCCAACATAATTCCTAATCCAAACGTGCAAAATGTCTAAAAATGCCTGTGATATATAATACATGTGAGTTTTACTAGATACACTTGTTTTTCAATGGTTTGCAAATACAAAAATGAGGTTTTACTCAATATGACTGTATACTGTAACACTCAATATGACAGTTATTTAAACATAACTCCTACACCACACATGAAAAATGGCTAATAATGCCTGAAATAATGCATCTTTGGGAGTTTTACTCGAAACATATGCTTTTTTAAATCTTGCAAATGCAAAAAGTAGTTTTTTACTCAATATGACTATAATAGTCTTAGAATCCTGAGATAATGCAAAAAATGCAATAAAAATGTATTCAAACATAACTTCTAAACAACACTAGCAAAATGGCTAATAATGCCCAGAGATATGTTTTTTTGTTAGTTTTATTAGAAAAATGATATTTTGTAAGGTTTGCAAAGACACAAGTTAGTTTTTTTATTCAATATAACAGTGTAACTGTCATACTAAATATAAAATGTTTATAATCATAACTCCAAAACCAAATATGAAATTTGTCTTAAAAAGCCTTTAATATTGAATTTATGTAAGTTTTACAAGAATCAGGTATTTTGGAAAGGTTGAAAAATACAAATATTAGATTTTACTGGCCTCATATTGGTCACACTCAAAATGACAGTTTTTGAAACATAACTCCAAAAATACACATGCAAAATGTCTAATAATGCCTGAAGAAATGCATCTTCAAGAGTTTTCCTGAAAAAAAAACATTTGGTAAGGTTTGCAAAAACAAAATTTGATTTGTTAATCAATTTGACAGTAATGTACTTAGAATCCTGAGATAATGCGAAAAAAGCAATAAAAATGTATTCCAACATAATTCCTAATCCAAACGTGCAAAATGTCTAAAAATGCCTGTGATATTGAATACCTGTGAGTTTTACTAGATACAGTTGTTTTTCTATGGTTTGCAAAGACTACAATGAGGTTTTACTCAATATGACTGTACACTGTAACACTCAATATGACAGCTATTTAAACATAACTCCTACACCATACATGAAAAATGGCTAATAATGCCTGAACTAATGCATCTTTGGGAGTTTTACTCGAAACATATGCTTTTTTAAATCTTGCAAATGCAAAAAGTAGTTTTTTAATCAATATGACTATAATAGTCTTAGAATCCTGAGATAATGCGAAAAAAGCAATAAAAATGTATTCAAACATAACTTCTAAACAACACATGCAAAATGGCTAATAATGCCCAGAGATATGTTTTTTTGTTAGTTTTACTAGAAAAATGATCTTTTGTAAGGTTTGCAAAGACACAAATTAGTTGTTTTATTCAATATAACAGTGTAACTGTCTTACTAAATATAAAATGTTTATAATCATAACTCCAAAACCAAATATGAAATTTGTCTTAAAAAGCCTTTAATATTGAATTTATGTAAGTTTTACAAGAATCAGGTATTTTGGAAAGGTTGAAAAATACAAATATTAGATTTTACTGGCCTCATATTGGTCACACTCAAAATGACAGTTTTTGAAACATAACTCCAAAAATACACATGCAAAATGTCTAATAATGCCTGAAGAAATGCATCTTCGAGAGTTTTCCAGAAAAAAAAACATTTGGTAAGGTTTGCAAAAACAAAATTTGATTTGTTACTCAATTTGACAGTAATGTACTTAGAATCCTGAGATATTGCGAAAAAAGCAATAAAAATTTATTCCAACATAAATCCTAATCCAAACGTGCAAAATGTCTAAAAATGCCTGTGATATTGAATACATGTGAGTTTTACTAGATACAGTTGTTTTTCTATGGTTTGGAAATACAAAAATGAGGTTTTACTCAATATGACTGTACACTGCAACACTCAATATGACAGTTATTTAAACATAACTCCTACACCACACATGAAAAATGGCTAATAATGCCTGAAATAATGCATCTTTGGGAGTTTTACTCGAAACATATGCTTTTTTAAATCTTGCAAATGCAAAAAGTAGTTTTTTACTCAATATGACTATAATAGTCTTAGAATCCTGAGATAATGCGAAAAAAGCAATAAAAATGTATTCAAACATAACTTCTAAATAACACATGCAAAATGGCTAATAATGCCCAAAGATAGGTTTTTTTGTTAGTTGTACTAGAAAAATGATCTTTTGTAAGGTTTGCAAAGACGCAAGTTAGTTTTTTTATTCAATATAACAGTTTAACTTTCATACTAAATATGAAAGGTTTATAATCATAACTCCAAAACCAAATATGAAATTTGTCTTACAAAGCCTTTAATATTGAATTTATGTACGTTTTAGCAGAATCAGGTATTTTGGAAAGAATCACAAATACAAATATTAGATTTTACTGGCCTCATATTGGTCACACTCAAAATGACAGTTTTTGAAACATAACTCCAAAAATACACATGCAAAATGTCTAATAATGCCTGAAGAAATGCATCTTCAAGAGTTTTCCTGAAAAAAAAAATTTGGTAAGGTTTGCAAAAACAAAATTTGATTTGTTACTCAATTTGACAGTAATGTACTTAGAATCCTGAGATAATGCGAAAAAAGCAATAAAAATGTATTCCAATATAATTCCTAATCCAAACGTGCAAAATGTTTAAAAATGCCTGTGATATATAATACATGTGAGTTTTTACTAGATACACTTGTTTTTCAATGGTTTGCAAATACAAAAATGAGGTTTTACTCAATATGACTGTATACTGTAACACTCAATATGACAGTTATTTAAACATAACTCCTACACCACACATGAAAAATGGCTAATAATGCCTGAAATAATGCATCTTTGGGAGTTTTACTCGAAACATATGCTTTTTTAAATCTTGCAAATGCAAAAAGTAGTTTTTTACTCAATATGACTATAATAGTCTTAGAATCCTGAGATAATGCAAAAAAAGCAATAAAAATGTATTCAAACATAACTTCTAAACAACACTAGCAAAATGGCTAATAATGCCCAGAGATATGTTTTTTTGTTAGTTTTATTAGAAAAATGATCTTTTGTAAGGTTTGCAAAGACACAAATTAGTTGTTTTATTCAATATAACAGTGTAACTGTCATACTAAATATAAAGTGTTTATAATCATAACTCCAAAACCAAATATGAAATTTGTCTTAAAAAGCCTTTAATATTGAATTTATGTAAGTTTTACAAGAATCAGGTATTTTGGAAAGGTTGAAAAATACAAATATTAGATTTTACTGGCCTCATATTGGTCACACTCAAAATGACAGTTTTTGAAACATAACTCCAAAAATACACATGCAAAATGTCTAATAATGCCTGAAGAAATGGATCTTCGAGAGTTTTCCAGAAAAAAAAACATTTGGTAAGGTTTGCAAAAACAAAATTTGATTTGTTACTCAATTTGACAGTAATGTACTTAGAATCCTGAGATATTGCGAAAAAAGCAATAAAAATTTATTCCAACATAAATCCTAATCCAAACGTGCAAAATGTCTAAAAATGCCTGTGATATTGAATACATGTGAGTTTTACTAGATACAGTTGTTTTTCTATGGTTTGGAAATACAAAAATGAGGTTTTACTCAATATGACTGTACACTGCAACACTCAATATGACAGTTATTTAAACATAACTCCTACACCACACATGAAAAATGGCTAATAATGCCTGAAATAATGCATCTTTGGGAGTTTTACTCGAAACATATGCTTTTTTAAATCTTGCAAATGCAAAAAGTAGTTTTTTACTCAATATGACTATAATAGTCTTAGAATCCTGAGATAATGCGAAAAAAGCAATAAAAATGTATTCAAACATAACTTCTAAATAACACATGCAAAATGGCTAATAATGCCCAAAGATAGGTTTTTTTGTTAGTTGTACTAGAAAAATGATCTTTTGTAAGGTTTGCAAAGACACAAGTTAGTTTTTTTATTCAATATAACAGTTTAACTTTCATACTAAATATGAAAGGTTTATAATCATAACTCCAAAACCAAATATGAAATTTGTCTTACAAAGCCTTTAATATTGAATTTATGTAAGTTTTAGCAGAATCAGGTATTTTGGAAAGAATCACAAATACAAATATTAGATTTTACTGGCCTCATATTGGTCACACTCAAAATGACAGTTTTTGAAACATAACTCCAAAAATACACATGCAAAATGTCTAATAATGCCTGAAGAAATGCATCTTCAAGAGTTTTCCTGAAAAAAAAACATTTGGTAAGGTTTGCAAAAACAAAATTTGATTTGTTACTCGATTTGACAGTAATGTACTTAGAATCCTGAGATAATGCGAAAAAAGCAATAAAAATGTATTCCAACATAATTCCTAATCCAAACGTGCAAAATGTCTAAAAATGCCTGTGATATATAATACATGTGAGTTTTACTAGATACACTTGTTTTTCAATGGTTTGCAAATACAAAAATGAGGTTTTACTCAATATGACTGTATACTGTAACACTCAATATGACAGTTATTTAAACATAACTCCTACACCACACATGAAAAATGGCTAATAATGCCTGAAATAATGCATCTTTGGGAGTTTTACTCGAAACATATGCTTTTTTAAATCTTGCAAATGCAAAAAGTAGTTTTTTACTCAATATGACTATAATAGTCTTAGAATCCTGAGATAATGCAAAAAAAGCAATAACAATGTATTCAAACATAACTTCTAAACAACACTAGCAAAATGGCTAATAATGCCCAGAGATATGTTTTTTTGTTAGTTTTACTAGAAACATGATCTTTTGTAAGGTTTGCAAAGACACAAATTAGTTTTTTTATTCAATATAACAGTATAACCGTCATACTAAATATAAAATGTTTATAATCATAACTCCAAAACCAAATATGAAATTTGTCTTAAAAAGCCTTTAATATTGAATTTATGTAAGTTTTACAAGAATCAGGTATTTTGGAAAGGTTGAAAAATACAAATATTAGATTTTACTGGCCTCATATTGGTCACATTCAAAATGACAGTTTTTGAAACATAACTCCAAAAATACACATGCAAAATGTCTAATAATGCCTGAAGAAATGCATCTTCAAGAGATTTCCTGAAAAAAAAAACATTTGGTAAGGTTTGCAAAAACAAAATTTGATTTGTTACTCAATTTGACAGTAATGTACTTAGAATCCTGAGATAATGCGAAAAAAGCAATAAAAATGTATTCCAACATAATTCCTAATCCAAACGTGCAAAATGTCTATAAATGCCTGTGATATTGAATACATGTGAGTTTTACTAGATACAGTTGTTTTTCTATGGTTTGGAAATACAAAAATGAGGTTTTACTCAATATGACTGTACACTGCAACACTCAATATGACAGTTATTTAAACATAACTCCTACACCACACATGAAAAATGGCTAATAATGCCTGAAATAATGCATCTTTGGGAGTTTTACTCGAAACATATGCTTTTTTAAATCTTGCAAATGCAAAAAGTAGTTTTTTACTCAATATGACTATAATAGTCTTAGAATCCTGAGATAATGCGAAAAAAGCAATAAAAATGTATTCAAACATAACTTCTAAATAACACATGCAAAATGGCTAATAATGCCCAAAGATAGGTTTTTTTGTTAGTTGTACTAGAAAAATGATCTTTTGTAAGGTTTGCAAAGACACAAGTTAGTTTTTTTATTCAATATAACAGTTTAACTTTCATACTAAATATGAAAGGTTTATAATCATAACTCCAAAACCAAATATGAAATTTGTCTTACAAAGCCTTTAATATTGAATTTATGTAAGTTTTAGCAGAATCAGGTATTTTGGAAAGAATCACAAATACAAATATTAGATTTTACTGGCCTCATATTGGTCACACTCAAAATGACAGTTTTTGAAACATAACTCCAAAAATACACATGCAAAATGTCTAATAATGCCTGAAGAAATGCATCTTCAAGAGTTTTCCTGAAAAAAAAACATTTGGTAAGGTTTGCAAAAACAAAATTTGATTTGTTACTCGATTTGACAGTAATGTACTTAGAATCCTGAGATAATGCGAAAAAAGCAATAAAAATGTATTCCAACATAATTCCTAATCCAAACGTGCAAAATGTCTAAAAATGCCTGTGATATTGAATACATGTGAGTTTTACTAGATACAGTTGTTTTTCTATGGTTTGCAAATACTACAATGAGGTTTTACTCAATATGACTGTACACTGTAACACTCAATATGACAGTTATTTAAACATAACTCCTACACCACACATGAAAAATGGCTAATAATGCCTGAAATAATGCATCTTTGGGAGTTTTACTCGAAACATATGCTTTTTTAAATCTTGCAAATGCAAAAAGTAGTTTTTTACTCAATATGACTATAATAGTCTTAGAATCCTGAGATAATGCGAAAAAAGCAATAAAAATGTATTCAAACATAACTTCTAAACAACACATGCAAAATGGCTAATAATGCCCAGAGTAATGTTTTTTTGTTAGTTGTACTAGAAAAATGATCTTTTGTAAGGTTTGCAAGGACAAAAATTAGTTTTTTTATTCAATATAACAGTGTAACTGTCATACTAAATATGAAAGGTTTATAATCATAACTCCAAAACCAAATATGAAATTTGTCTTACAAAGCCTTTAATATTGAATTTATGTAAGTTTTAGCAGAATCAGGTATTTTGGAAAGAATCACAAATACAAATATTAGATTTTACTGGCCTCATATTGGTCACACTCAAAATGACAGTTTTTGAAACATAACTCCAAAAATACACATGCAAAATGTCTAATAATGCCTGAAGAAATGCATCTTCAAGAGTTTTCCTGAAAAAAAAACATTTGGTAAGGTTTGCAAAAACAAAATTTGATTTGTTAATCAATTTGACAGTAATGTACTTAGAATCCTGAGATAATGCGAAAAAAGCAATAAAAATGTATTCCAACATAATTCCTAATCCAAACGTGCAAAATGTCTAAAAATGCCTGTAATATTGAATACATGTGAGTTTTACTAGATACAGTTGTTTTTCTATGGTTTGGAAATACAAAAATGAGGTTTTACTCAATATGACTGTACACTGCAACACTCAATATGACAGTAATTTAAACATAACTCCTACACCACACATGAAAAATGGCTAATAATGCCTGAAATAATGCATCTTTGGGAGTTTTACTCGAAACATATGCTTTTTTAAATCTTGCAAATGCAAAAAGTAGTTTTTTACTCAATATGACTATAATAGTCTTAGAATCCTGAGATAATGCGAAAAAAGCAATAAAAATGTATTCAAACATAATTTCTAAATAACACATGCAAAATGGCTAATAATGCCCAAAGATAGGTTTTTTTGTTAGTTGTACTAGAAAAATGATCTTTTGTAAGGTTTGCAAAGACACAAGTTAGTTTTTTTATTCAATATAACAGTTTAACTTTCATACTAAATATGAAAGGTTTATAATCATAACTCCAAAACCAAATATGAAATTTGTCTTACAAAGCCTTTAATATTGAATTTATGTAAGTTTTAGCAGAATCAGGTATTTTGGAAAGAATCACAAATACAAATATTAGATTTTACTGGCCTCACATTGGTCACACTCAAAATGACAGTTTTTGAAACATAACTCCAAAAATACAAATGCAAAATGTCTAATAATGCCTGAAAAAATGCATCTTCAAGAGTTTTCCTGAAAAAAAAACATTTGGTAAGGTTTGCAAAAACAAAATTTGATTTGTTAATCAATTTGACAGTAATGTACTTAGAATCCTGAGATAATGCGAAAAAAGCAATAAAAATGTATTCCAACATAATTCCTAATCCAAACGTGCAAAATGTCTAAAAATGCCTGTGATATTGAATACCTGTGAGTTTTACTAGATACAGTTGTTTTTCTATGGTTTGCAAAGACTACAATGAGGTTTTACTCAATATGACTGTACACTGTAACACTCAATATGACAGCTATTTAAACATAACTCCTACACCACACATGAAAAATGGCTAATAATGCCTGAAATAATGCATCTTTGGGAGTTTTACTCGAAACATATGCTTTTTTAAATCTTGCAAATGCAAAAAGTAGTTTTTTACTCAATATGACTATAATAGTCTTAGAATCCTGAGATAATGCGAAAAAAGCAATAAAAATGTATTCAAACATAACATCTAAACAACACATGCAAAATGTCTAATAATGCCCAGAGATATGTTTTTTTGTTAGTTTTAC
This sequence comes from Nerophis ophidion, assembly GCF_033978795.1. Lineage (NCBI taxonomy): Eukaryota > Metazoa > Chordata > Actinopteri > Syngnathiformes > Syngnathidae > Nerophis > Nerophis ophidion. The sequence goes on from NC_084613.1 coordinate 37,232,970, forward strand.
TAGAAAAATGATCTTTTGTAAGGTTTGCAAACACACAAATTAGTTGTTTTATTCAATATAACAGTGTAACTGTCTTACTAAATATAAAATGTTTATAATCATAACTCCAAAACCAAATATGAAATTTGTCTTAAAAAGCCTTCAATATTGAATTTATGTAAGTTTTACAAGAATCAGGTATTTTGGAAAGGTTGAAAAATACAAATATTAGATTTTACTGGCCTCATATTGGTCACACTCAAAATGACAGTTTTTGAAACATAACTCCAAAAATACACATGCAAAATGTCTAATAATGCCTGAAGAAATGCATCTTCAAGAGTTTTCCTGAAAAAAAAAAACATTTGGTAAGGTTTGCAAAAACAAAATTTGATTTGTTACTCAATTTGACAGTAATGTACTTAGAATCCTGAGATAATGCGAAAAAAGCAATAAAAATGTATTCCAACATAATTCCTAATCCAAACGTGCAAAATGTCTAAAAATGCCTGTGATATTGAATACATGTGAGTTTTACTAGATACAGTTGTTTTTCTATGGTTTGCAAATACTACAATGAGGTTTTACTCAATATGACTGTACACTGTAACACTCAATATGACAGTTATTTAAACATAACTCCTACACCACACATGAAAAATGGCTAATAATGCCTGAAATAATGCATCTTTGGGAGTTTTACTCGAAACATATGCTTTTTTAAATCTTGCAAATGCAAAAAGTAGTTTTTTACTCAATATGACTATAATAGTCTTAGAATCCTGAGATAATGCGAAAAAAGCAATAAAAATGTATTCAAACATAACTTCTAAACAACACATGCAAAATGGCTAATAATGCCCAGAGATATGTTTTTTTGTTAGTTTTACTAGAAAAATGATCTTTTGTAAGGTTTGCAAAGACACAAATTAGTTGTTTTATTCAATATAACAGTGTAACTGTCTTACTAAATATAAAATGTTTATAATCATAACTCCAAAACCAAATATGAAATGTGTCTTAAAAAGCCTTTAATATTGAATTTATGTAAGTTGTACAAGAATCAGGTATTTTGGAAAGAATCACAAATACAAATATTAGATTTTACTGGCCTCATATTGGTCACACTCAAAATGACAGTTTTTGAAACATAACTCCAAAAATACACATGCAAAATGTCTAATAATGCCTGAAGAAATGCATCTTCGAGAGTTTTCCAGAAAAAAAAACATTTGGTAAGGTTTGCAAAAACAAAATTTGATTTGTTATTCAATTTGACAGTAATGTACTTAGAATCCTGAGATATTGCGAAAAAAGCAATAAAAATTTATTCCAACATAAATCCTAATCCAAACGTGCAAAATGTCTATAAATGCCTGTGATATTGAATACATGTGAGTTTTACTAGATACAGTTGTTTTTCTATGGTTTGGAAATACAAAAATGAGGTTTTACTCAATATGACTGTACACTGCAACACTCAATATGACAGTTATTTAAACATAACTCCTACACCACACATGAAAAATGGCTAATAATGCCTGAAATAATGCATCTTTGGGAGTTTTACTCGAAACATATGCTTTTTTAAATCTTGCAAATGCAAAAAGTAGTTTTTTACTCAATATGACTATAATAGTCTTAGAATCCTGAGATAATGCGAAAAAAACAATAAAAATGTATTCAAACATAACTTCTAAATAACACATGCAAAATGGCTAATAATGCCCAAAGATAGGTTTTTTTGTTAGTTGTACTAGAAAAATGATCTTTTGTAAGGTTTGCAAAGACACAAGTTAGTTTTTTTATTCAATATAACAGTTTAACTTTCATACTAAATATGAAAGGTTTATAATCATAACTCCAAAACCAAATATGAAATTTGTCTTACAAAGCCTTTCATATTGAATTTATGTAAGTTTTAGCAGAATCAGGTATTTTGGAAAGAATCACAAATACAAATATTAGATTTTACTGGCCTCATATTGGTCACACTCAAAATGACAGTTTTTGAAACATAACTCCAAAAATACACATGCAAAATGTCTAATAATGCCTGAAGAAATGCATCTTCAAGAGTTTTCCTGAAAAAAAAACATTTGGTAAGGTTTGCAAAAACAAAATTTGATTTGTTACTCAATTTGACAGTAATGTACTTAGAATCCTGAGATAATGCGAAAAAAGCAATAAAAATGTATTCCAACATAGTTCCTAATCCAAACGTGCAAAATGTCTAAAAATGCCTGTGATATATAATACATGTGAGTTTTACTAGATACACTTGTTTTTCAATGGTTTGCAAATACAAAAATGAGGTTTTACTCAATATGACTGTATACTGTAACACTCAATATGACAGTTATTTAAACATAACTCCTACACCACACATGAAAAATGGCTAATAATGCCTGAAATAATGCATCTTTGGGAGTTTTACTCGAAACATATGCTTTTTTAAATCTTGCAAATGCAAAAAGTAGTTTTTTACTCAATATGACTATAATAGTCTTAGAATCCTGAGATAATGCAAAAAAAGCAATACAAATGTATTCAAACATAACTTCTAAACAACACTAGCAAAATGGCTAATGATGCCCAGAGATATGTTTTTTTGTTAGTTTTACTAGAAAAATGATCTTTTGTAAGGTTTGCAAAGACACAAATTAGTTTTTTTATTCAATATAACAGTGTAACCGTCATACTAAATATAAAATGTTTATAATCATAACTCCAAAACCAAATATGAAATTTGTCTTAAAAAGCCTTTAATATTGAATTTATGTAAGTTTTACAAGAATCAGGTTTTTTGGAAAGGTTGAAAAATACAAATATTAGATTTTACTGGCCTCATATTGGTCACACTCAAAATGACAGTTTTTGAAACATAACTCCAAAAATACACATGCAAAATGTCTAATAATGCCTGAAGAAATGCATCTTCAAGAGTTTTCCTGAAAAAAAAAAACATTTGGTAAGGTTTGCAAAAACAAAATTTGATTTGTTAATCAATTTGACAGTAATGTACTTAGAATCCTGAGATAATGCGAAAAAAGCAATAAAAATGTATTCCAACATAATTCCTAATCCAAACGTGCAAAATGTCTAAAAATGCCTGTGATATGAATACCTGTGAGTTTTACTAGATACAGTTCTTTTTCTATGGTTTGCAAAGACTACAATGAGGTTTTACTCAATATGACTGTACACTGTAACACTCAATATGACAGCTATTTAAACATAACTCCTACACCACACATGAAAAATGGCTAATAATGCCTGAAATAATGCATCTTTGGGAGTTTTACTCGAAACATATGCTTTTTTAAATCTTGCAAATGCAAAAAGTAGTTTTTTACCCAATATGACTATAATAGTCTTAGAATCCTGAGATAATGCGAAAAAAGCAATAAAAATGTATTCAAACATAACTTCTAAACAACACATGCAAAATGACTAATAATGCCCAGAGATATGTTTTTTTTGTTAGTTTTACTAGAAAAATTATCTTTTGTAAGGTTTGCAAAGACACAAGTTAGTTTTTTTTATTCAATATAACACTGTAACTGTCATACTAAATATAAAAGGTTTATAATCATAACTCCAAAACCAAATATGAAATTTGTCTTAAAAAGCCTTTAATATTGAATTTATGTAAGTTTTACCAAAATCAGGTATTTTGGAAAGAATCACAAATACAAATATTAGATTTTACTGGCCTCATATTGGTCACACTCAAAATTGTGACGCTTGTGTGGCATTGTAATGCCGGATTGGTTCTTCCGGGGATGCGTCGAAGCGATGAACACAACAAGGTAAGTTATAAATGGATTTATTAAATAATAAAAGGCTAGGAACAAAAACACTGCTGTAAAGAGAAGGCAAACCAAAAACAGAAAAACAATTCCTCAGCATGTGAGCTGGAATAAACAAATGGCTTAGCGTAAAAGCTAGCGAGAATATACATACAAAGATGAAGGTCGAGAGTCGTCACTGTTGCGCGTGGGCAAATTAGGATCCGAGGAAGACTGAACAGAAAAGGCTGGCTTATAAAGGAGGGTGATTAGCTGAAGCAGGTGTGCGGTACGAGTGTAGCAGGTGAACTAATGAGTAACCAGAGTGATGGGCAAAACAGGAAATAAACGGGTCAGACTGAGAATGAAACAAAAATGGAAATAACAAACATGTGAAGATCTGAGCAGCAGATCGCAACAGTATTCCCCCCCAACAAAAGACAGATACCAGATGTCTCAAAAACACAAACAAAAACTTGAACCCCCTCCCCAAAACCAGAAAGTCCACAAACGAAGGGAGGGCGGAGGGAGGCCACGGTGGAGGGTCGCCAGATCGCATGTCCCCGAATCCACCGAGGACACATCATGTGGCGGCGGCGGGTGGAACGCTGCTGCCGAAAAAGTTTTGGCGGGCGACCTCGAAAAGGCCACATTAGTGGCCGCCTCGCAGGATGAGGTGCCCGGCGAGGCGGACGACCCGGGCACGGCCACATCCGTGGCCGACATGGAGGAGGGAGTGTCTGGCGAGGAGGATGACCTCGCAGAGGCCACTCCCGTGGTCGACGTGGTGGACGACGCCTCAGCACCGAAATCCCAGCAGGCTTGGAAGCAGCAGACGAGGGTGCGGGGACTGCAGCCAAAGCAGGCCCGAGTGCAGCTGGCGAGGATGATGCGGGTGCTGCAGCCGCAGGAGTCGTCGGAGGCGGCCTGGGAGCCGCAGGAGTCGTCGGAGGCGGCCTGGGAGCCGCAGGAGTCGTCGGAGGCGGCCTGGGAGCCGCAGGAGTCGTCGGAGGCGGCCTGGGAGCCGCAGGAGTCGTCGGAGGCGGCCTGGGAGCCGCAGGAGTCGTCGGAGGCGGCCTGGGAGCCGCAGGAGTCGTCTGATGCGTGGAAACCGCAGAAGGCGTCGTCTGATGCGTGGAAGCCGCAGAAGGCGTCGTCTGATGCGTGGAAGCCGCAGAAGGCGTCGTCGGAGGCGTGGAAGCCGCAGTTGTCATCAGCGTAGAAGCAAACGGCGACGTCGTAGAGGCAGGCGTATTAGTCGTCGGCAGTGCTTGGCGGCGTGGAGCTGGTACCGGCGCTTGGCGGCGTGGAGCTGGTACCGGCGCTTGGCGGCGTGGAGCTGGTACTGGAGTAGGCTCCAGCCCTGTCGACACAGTTGTAGGCTCCAGCCCCGTTGTCGACGTTGGTGTGGGCTCCAGCCCCGTCGTCGACACTGGTGCTGGAGTAGGCTCCAGCTCTGGAGCTGGTACTGGAGTGGGCTCCAGCTCTGGAGCTGGTACTGGAGTGGGCTCCAGCTCTGGAGCTGGTACTGGAGTGGGCTCCAGCTTTGGAGCTGTTGCTGGAGTGAGATCCAGGCTAAAGTCTGTAACTGGTATGAGAACCAGTTCTGGGTCGGAGGCTGGTGTGAGAACCAGGTGGGAGTCTAGTGCTGGCTTGAGAACCAGGCTAGAAACATTTTCTGGTGTGAAAACCAGGCGAGAGTCTAATTCTGGCTTGAAAACCAGGCGAGAGTCATGTGCTGGTGTGAGAACCAGACTGGGAGCAGTGCAGAACACCGGTGGTGGAGGACGTGCTGGAGGTAATGACCTCGCGAGTCCGAACACCGGTGGAGGAGGTCTACAAGGCCGTTGAGACTTGGCCGGGAGAAAAACAGGTGGAGGAGGTCTACAAGGCCGTTGAGATTTGGCCGGGGGAAAATCAGGTAGAGGAGGTCTACAAGGCCGTTGAGACTTGGCCGGGGGAAAAACAGGTGGAGGAGGTCTACAAGGCCGTTGAGACTTGGCCAGGGGAAAAACAGGTGGAGGAGGTCTACAAGGCCGTTGAGATTTGGCCGGGGGAAAAACAGGTGGAGGAGGTCTACATGGTGGCTGTGGTTTAGAGGGTAGTATCTGTGCTACCTCCGTAGCACAGCTATAGGTCATAGCCCCTTCCTCCAGACGGGGATCCCAGACCCGTTCCCTATGGTCAGGGACTGACCTTAAGGGAGGGTGGTGGGAGGCTTGGAGGCGGGCCGACTCCTCCCCTTTAATTTGTCCAGAATTTCCTTTAGAAAAGGGAGGAAACACCTTGGACTTGGCCGGAGAATGAGGTTTTAAAGGAGGTGTAGGAGAAAAACTAGGTGACTGAGGTTGACTAGAATAATAAGAAAAAATATCCTGATAATTCTGTATCTTGTCATGAATGTTATTGATATTCAAAAAAGGTTGGGAATGAGAATTACTGTCCACAATATAAAAATCTTCTGAAAAAATGTCATCAACAGAGGCCGGTGTTGCGTCACCGGTGGGCGTTCCCCAATTGACGTCATCGCTTGTGTCAGAAAAAGTGTCATGGCAGCTTAAGGAATGATTTGAAAAAAAACAAGCAGGATTACCGGTAATGACGGGTGAATCCTGGACGGGGTGAAAACTGCTGTGTCCATGGGGAGGAATAAGTGGTGCTGGAACATTACTGCCGTGCGGGGGGCCTCTCCACTGGACCCCCCGCCTCTTCGGGGCAGCGCGAACGGCTTCGGAGGGGACTTCAGGCCCACAGTCAAGTCTTTCCTGCTCCCAAGCCACGAGCTCCAACCACAAACCCAAGTCGAAGGGTTCCTCCCGTGGTTTCGACGCGGAAAAACATTTTGATGCTCGGATCCTACTGTGACGCTTGTGTGGCATTGTAATGCCGGATTGGTTCTTCCGGGGATGCGTCGAAGCGATGAACACAACAAGGTAAGTTATAAATGGATTTATTAAATAATAAAAGGCTAGGAACAAAAACACTGCTGTAAAGAGAAGGCAAACCAAAAACAGAAAAACAATTCCTCAGCATGTGAGCTGGAATAAACAAATGGCTTAGCGTAAAAGCTAGCGAGAATATACATACAAAGATGAAGGTCGAGAGTCGTCACTGTTGCGCGTGGGCAAATTAGGATCCGAGGAAGACTGAACAGAAAAGGCTGGCTTATAAAGGAGGGTGATTAGCTGAAGCAGGTGTGCGGTACGAGTGTAGCAGGTGAACTAATGAGTAACCAGAGTGATGGGCAAAACAGGAAATAAACGGGTCAGACTGAGAATGAAACAAAAATGGAAATAACAAACATGTGAAGATCTGAGCAGCAGATCGCAACAAAAATGACAGTTTTTGAAACATAACTCCAAAAATACACAAGCAAAATGTCTAATAATGCCTGAAGAAATACATCTTCAAGAGTTTTCCTGAAAAAAAAAACATTTGGGGAGGTTTGCAAAAACAAAATTTGATTTGTTACTCAATTTGACAGTAATGTACTTAGAATCCTGAGATAATGCGAAAAAAGCAATACAAATGTATTCCAACATAATTCCTAATCCAAACGTGCAAAATGTCTAAAAGTTTCTGTGATATTGAATACATGTGAGTTTTACTAGATACAGTTGTTTTTCAATGGTTTGCAAATACAAAAATGAGGTTTTAATCAATATGACTGTATACTGTAACACTCAATATGACAGTTATTTAAACATAACTCCTACACCACACATTAAAAATGGCTAATAATGCCTGAAATAATGCATCATTGGGAGTTTTACTAGAAACATATGCTTTTTTAAATTTGCAAATGCAAAAAGTAGTTTTTTACTCAATATGACTATAATAGTCTTAGAATCCTGAGATAATGCGAAAAAAGCAATTAAAATGTATTCAAACATAACTTCTAAACAACCCATGCAAAATGGCTAATAATGCCTAGAGATATGTTTTTTTGTTAGTTTTACTAGAAAAATGATCTTTTGTAAGGTTTGCAAAGACACAAGTTAGTTTTTTTATTCAACATAACACTGTAGCTGTCATACTAAATATGAAAGGTTTATAATTATAACTACAAAACCATATATGAAATTTGTCTTAAAAAGCCTTTAATATTGAATTTATGTACGTTTTACCAGAATCAGGTATTTTGGAAAGAATCACAAATACAAATATTAGATTTTACTGGCCTCATATTGGTCACACTCAAAATGACAGTTTTTGAAACATAACTCCAAAAATACACATGCAAAATGTCTAATAATGCCTGAAGAAATGCATCTTCAAGAGTTTTCCTGAAAAAAAAAACATTTGGTAAGGTTTGCAAAAACAAAATTTGATTTGTTACTCAATTTGACAGTAATGTACTTAGAATCCTGAGATAATGCAAAAAAAGCAATAAAAATGTATTCCAACATAATTCCTAATCCAAACGTGCAAAATGTCTAAAAATGCCTGTGATATTGAATACATGTGAGTTTTACTAGATACAGTTGTTTTTCTATGGTTTGCAAATACTACAATGAGGTTTTACTCAATATGACTGTACACTGTAACACTCAATATGACAGTTATTTAAACATAACTCCTACACCACACATGAAAAATGGCTAATAATGCCTGAAATAATGCATCTTTGGGAGTTTTACTCGAAACATATGCTTTTTTAAATCTTGCAAATGCAAAAAGTAGTTTTTTACTCAATATGACTATAATGCCTCATATTGGTCACACTCAAAATGACAGTTTTTGAAACATAACTCCAAAAATACACATGCAAAATGTCTAATAATGCCTGAAGAAATGCATCTTCAAGAGTTTTCCTGAAAAAAAAACATTTGGTAAGGTTTGCAAAAACAAAATTTGATTTGTTACTCAATTTGACAGTAATGTACTTAGAATCCTGAGATAATGCGAAAAAACAAAATAAAAATGTATTCCAACATAATTCCTAATCCAAACGTGCAAAATGTCTAAAAATGCCTGTGATATTGAATACATGTGAGTTTTATTAGATACAGTTGTTTTTCAATGGTTTGCAAATACAAAAATGAGGTTTTACTCAATATGACTGTATACTGTAACACTCAATATGACAGCTATTTAAACATAACTCCTACACCACACATGAAAAATGGCTAATAATGCCTAAAATAATGCATCTTTGGGAGTTTTAATCGAAACATATGCTTTTTTAAATCTTGCAAATGCAAAAAGTAGTTTTTTACTCAATACGACTATAATAGTCTTACAATCCTGAGATAATGCAAAAAAAGCAATAAAAATGTATTCAAAAATAACTTCTAAACAACACATGCAAAATGGCTAATAATGCCCAGAGATATGTTTTTTTTGTTAGTTGTACTAGAAAAATTATCTTTTGTAAGGTTTGCAAAGACACAAATTAGTTTTTTTATTCAATATAACAGTGTAACTCTCATACTAAATATGAAAGGTTTATAATCATAACTCCAAAACCAAATATGAAATTTGTCTTAAAAAGCCTTTAATATTGAATTTATGTAAGTTTTACCAAAATCAGGTATTTTGGAACAAATCACAAATACAAATATTAGATTTTACTGGCCTCATGTTGGTCACACTCAAAATGACAGTTTTTGAAACATAACTCCAAAAATACACATGCAAAATGTCTAATAATGCCTGAAGAAATGCATCTTCGAGAGTTTTCCTGAAAAAAAAAACATTTGGTAAGGTTTGCAAAAACAAAATTTGATTTGTTACTCAATTTGACAGTAATGTACTTAGAATCCTGAGATAATGCGAAAAAAACAATAAAAATGTATTCCAACATAATTCCTAATCCAAACGTGCAAAATGTCTAAAAATGCCTGTGATATTGAATACATGTGAGTTTTACTAGATGCAGTTGTTTTTCAAAGGTTTGCAAATACAAAAATGAGGTTTTACTCAATATGACTGTATACTGTAACACTCAATATGACAGCTATTTAAACATAACTCCTACACCACACATGAAAAATGGCTAATAATGCCTGAAATAATAAATCTTTGGGAGTTTTACTTGAAACATATGCTTTTTTAAATCTTGCAAATGCAAAAAGTAGTTTTTTACTCAATATGACTATAATAGTCTTAGAATCCTGAGATAATGCGAAAAAAGCAATAAAAATGTATTCAAACATAACTTCTAAACAACACATGCAAAATGGCTAATAATGCCCAGAGATATGTTTTTTTGTTAGTGATACTAGAAAAATGATCTTTTGTAAGGTTTGCAAAGACACAAATTAGTTTTTTTATTCAATATAACAGTGTAACTGTCATACTAAATATGAAAGGTTTATAATCATAACTCCAAAACCAAATATGAAATGTGTCTTAAAAAGCCTTTAATATTGAATTTATGTAAGTTTTACCAGAATCAGGTATTTTGGAAAGAATCACAAATACAAATATTGGATTTTACTGGCCTCATGTTGGTCACACTCAAAATGACAGTTTTTGAAACATAACTCCAAAAATACACGTGCAAAATGTCTAATAATGCCTGAAGAAATGCATCTTCGAGAGTTTTCCTGAAAAAAAAACATTTGGTAAGGTTTGCAAAAACAAAATTTGATTTGTTACTCAATTTGACAGTAATATACCTAGAATCCTGAGATAATGCGAAAAAAGCAATAAAAATGTATTCCAACATAATTCCTAATCCGAACGTGCAAAATGTCTAAAAATGCCTGTGATATTGAATACATGTGAGTTTTACTAGATACAGTTGATTTTCAATGGTTTGCAAATACAAAAATGAGGTTTTACTCAATATGACTGTATACTGTAACACTCAATATGACAGTTATTTAAACATAACTCCTACACCACACATGAAAAATAGCTAATAATGCCTGAAATAATGAATCTTTGGGAATTTTACTCGAAACATATGCTTTTTTAAATCTTGCAAATGCAAAAAGTAGTTTTTTACTCAATGTGACTATAATGGTCTTAGAATCCTGAGATAATGCGAAAAAAGCAATAAAAATGTATTCAAACATAACTTCTAAACAACACATGCAAAATGGCTAATAATGCCCAGAGATATGTTTTTTTGTTAGTTGTACTAGAAAAATTATCTTTTGTAAGGTTTGCAAAGACACAAATTAGTTTTTTTATTCAATATAACAGTGTAACTCTCATACTAAATATGAAAGGTTTATAATCATAACTCCAAAACCAAATATGAAATTTGTCTTAAAAAGCCTTTAATATTGAATTTATGTAAGTTTTACCAAAATCAGGTATTTTGGAAAGAATCACAAATACAAATATTAGATTTTACTGGCCTCATGTTGGTCACACTCAAAATGAGAGTTTTTGAAACATAACTCCAAAAATACACATGCAAAATGTCTAATAATGCCTGAAGAAATGCACCTTCGAGAGTTTTCCTGAAAAAAAAACATTTGGTAAGGTTTGCAAAAACAAAATTTGATTTGTTACTCAATTTGACAGTAATGTACTTAGAATCCTGAGATAATGCGAAAAAAACTAAATAAAAATGTATTCCAACATAATTCCTAATCCAAACGTATAAAATGTCTAAAAATGCCTGTGATATTGAATACATGTGAGTTTTACTAGATACAGTTGTTTTTCTATGGTTTGCAAATACAAAAATGAGGTTTTACTCAATATGACTGTACACTGTAACACTCAATATGACAGTTATTTAAACATAACTCCTACACCACACATGAAAAATGGCTAATAATGCCTGAAATAATGCATCTTTGGGAGTTTTAATCGAAACATATGGTTTTTTAAATCTTGCAAATGCAAAAAGTAGTGTTTTACTCAATATGACTATAATGGTCTTACAATCCTGAGATAATGCAAAAAAAGCAATACAAATGTATTCAAACATAACTTCTAAACAACACATGCAAAATGGCTAATAATGCCTACATATATGTTTTTTGTTAGTTGTACTAGAAAAATTATCTTTTGTAAGGTTTGCAAAGACACAAGTTAGTTTTTTTATTCAATATAACAGTGTAACTGTCATACTAAATATGAAAGGTTTATAATCATAACTCCAAAACCAAATATGAAATTTGTCTTAAAAAGCCTTTAATATTGAATTTATGTAAGTTTTACCAGAATAAGGGATTTTGGAAAGAATCACAAATACAAATATTAGATTTTACTGGCCTCATATTGGTCACACTCAAAATGACAGTTTTTGAAACATAACTCCAAAAATACACATGCAAATAGTCTAATAATGCCTGGAGAAATGCATCTTCGAGAGTTTTCCAGAAAAAAAACATTTGGTAAGGTTTGCAAAAACAAAATTTGATTTGTTTCTCAATTTGACAGTAATGTACTTAGAATCCTGAGATAATGCGAAACAAGCAATAAAAATGTATTCCAACATAATTCCTAATCCGAACGTGCAAAATGTCTAAAAATGCCTGTGATATTGAATACATGTGAGTTTTACTAGATACAGTTGTTTTTCAATGGTTTGCAAATAGAAAAAATTAGGTTTTACTCAATATGACTGTATACTGTAACACTCAATATGACAGTTATTTAAACATAACTCCTACACCACACATGAAAAATAGTTAATAATGCCTGAAATAATGCATCTTTGGGAGTTTTACTCGAAACATATGCTTTTTTAAATCTTGCAAATGCAAAAAGTAGTTTTTTACTCAATACGACTATAATAGTCTTAGAATCCTGAGATAATGCAAAAAAAGCAATAAAAATGTATTCAAACATAACTTCTAAACAACACATGCAAAATGGCTAATAATGCCCAGAGATATGTTTTTTTGTTAGTTTTACTAGAAAAATGATCTTTTGTAAGGTTTGCAAAGACACAAATTAGTTTTTTTATTCAATATAACAGTGTAACTGTCATACTAAATATGAAAGGTTTATAATCATAACTCCAAAACCAAATATGAAATTTGTCTTAAAAAGCCTTTAATATTGAATTTATGTAAGTTTTACCAGAATCAGGTATTTTGGAAAGAATCACAAATACAAATATTAGATTTTACTGGCCTCATATTGGTCACACTCAAAATGACAGTTTTTGAAACATAACTCCAAAAATACACATGCAAAATGTCTAATAATGCCTGAAGAAATGCATCTTCGAGAGTTTTCCTGAAAAAAAAAACATTTGGTAAGGTTTGCAAAAACAAAATTTGATTTGTTACTCAATTTGACAGTAATGTACTTAGAATCCTGAGATACTGCGAAAAAAGCAATAAAAATGTATTCCAACATAATTCCTAATCCAAACGTGCAAAATGTCTAAAAATGCCTGTGATATTGAATACATGTGAGTTTTACTAGATACCTTTGTTTTTCAATGGTTTGCAAATACAAAAATGAGGTTTTACTCAATATGACTGTATACTGTAACACTCAATATGACAGTTATTTAAACATAACTCCTACACCACACATGAAAAATGGCTAATAATGCCTGAAATAATGCATCTTTGGGAGTTTTACTCGAAACATATGCTTTTTTAAATCTTGCAAATGCAAAAAGTAGTTTTTTACTCAATATGACTATAATAGTCTTAGAATCCTGAGATAATGCGAAAAAAGCAATAAAAATGTATTCAAACATAACTTCTAAACAACACATGCAAAATGGCTAACAATGCCCAGAGATATGTTTTTTTGTTAGTTGTACTAGAAAAATTATCTTTTGTAAGGTTTGCAAAGACACAAATTAGTTTTTTTATTCAATATAACAGTGTAACTCTCATACTAAATATGAAAGGTTTATAATCATAACTCCAAAACCAAATATGAAATTTGTCTTAAAAAGCCTTTAATATTGAATTTATGTAAGTTTTACCAGAATCAGGTATTTTGGAAAGAATCACAAATACAAATATTGGATTTTACTGGCCTCATGTTGGTCACACTCAAAATGACAGTTTTTGAAACATAACTCCAAAAATACACGTGCAAAATGTCTAATAATGCCTGAAGAAATGCATCTTCGAGAGTTTTCCTGAAAAAAAAACATTTGGTAAGGTTTGCAAAAACAAAATTTGATTTGTTACTCAATTTGACAGTAATATACCTAGAATCCTGAGATAATGCGAAAAAAGCAATAAAAATGTATTCCAACATAATTCCTAATCCGAACGTGCAAAATGTCTAAAAATGCCTGTGATATTGAATACATGTGAGTTTTACTAGATACAGTTGATTTTCAATGGTTTGCAAATACAAAAATGAGGTTTTACTCAATATGACTGTATACTGTAACACTCAATATGACAGTTATTTAAACATAACTCCTACACCACACATGAAAAATAGCTAATAATGCCTGAAATAATGAATCTTTGGGAATTTTACTCGAAACATATGCTTTTTTAAATCTTGCAAATGCAAAAAGTAGTTTTTTACTCAATGTGACTATAATGGTCTTAGAATCCTGAGATAATGCGAAAAAAGCAATAAAAATGTATTCAAACATAACTTCTAAACAACACATGCAAAATGGCTAATAATGCCCAGAGATATGTTTTTTTGTTAGTTGTACTAGAAAAATTATCTTTTGTAAGGTTTGCAAAGACACAAATTAGTTTTTTTATTCAATATAACAGTGTAACTCTCATACTAAATATGAAAGGTTTATAATCATAACTCCAAAACCAAATATGAAATTTGTCTTAAAAAGCCTTTAATATTGAATTTATGTAAGTTTTACCAAAATCAGGTATTTTGGAAAGAATCACAAATACAAATATTAGATTTTACTGGCCTCATGTTGGTCACACTCAAAATGAGAGTTTTTGAAACATAACTCCAAAAATACACATGCAAAATGTCTAATAATGCCTGAAGAAATGCACCTTCGAGAGTTTTCCTGAAAAAAAAACATTTGGTAAGGTTTGCAAAAACAAAATTTGATTTGTTACTCAATTTGACAGTAATGTACTTAGAATCCTGAGATAATGCGAAAAAAACTAAATAAAAATGTATTCCAACATAATTCCTAATCCAAACGTATAAAATGTCTAAAAATGCCTGTGATATTGAATACATGTGAGTTTTACTAGATACAGTTGTTTTTCTACGGTTTGCAAATACAAAAATGAGGTTTTACTCAATATGACTGTACACTGTAACACTCAATATGACAGTTATTTAAACATAACTCCTACACCACACATGAAAAATGGCTAATAATGCCTGAAATAATGCATCTTTGGGAGTTTTAATCGAAACATATGGTTTTTTAAATCTTGCAAATGCAAAAAGTAGTGTTTTACTCAATATGACTATAATGGTCTTACAATCCTGAGATAATGCAAAAAAAGCAATACAAATGTATTCAAACATAACTTCTAAACAACACATGCAAAATGGCTAATAATGCCTACATATATGTTTTTTGTTAGTTGTACTAGAAAAATTATCTTTTGTAAGGTTTGCAAAGACACAAGTTAGTTTTTTTATTCAATATAACAGTGTAACTGTCATACTAAATATGAAAGGTTTATAATCATAACTCCAAAACCAAATATGAAATTTGTCTTAAAAAGCCTTTAATATTGAATTTATGTAAGTTTTACCAGAATAAGGGATTTTGGAAAGAATCACAAATACAAATATTAGATTTTACTGGCCTCATATTGGTCACACTCAAAATGACAGTTTTTGAAACATAACTCCAAAAATACACATGCAAATAGTCTAATAATGCCTGGAGAAATGCATCTTCGAGAGTTTTCCAGAAAAAAAACATTTGGTAAGGTTTGCAAAAACAAAATTTGATTTGTTTCTCAATTTGACAGTAATGTACTTAGAATCCTGAGATAATGCGAAACAAGCAATAAAAATGTATTCCAACATAATTCCTAATCCGAACGTGCAAAATGTCTAAAAATGCCTGTGATATTGAATACATGTGAGTTTTACTAGATACAGTTGTTTTTCAATGGTTTGCAAATAGAAAAAATTAGGTTTTACTCAATATGACTGTATACTGTAACACTCAATATGACAGTTATTTAAACATAACTCCTACACCACACATGAAAAATAGTTAATAATGCCTGAAATAATGCATCTTTGGGAGTTTTACTCGAAACATATGCTTTTTTAAATCTTGCAAATGCAAAAAGTAGTTTTTTACTCAATACGACTATAATAGTCTTAGAATCCTGAGATAATGCAAAAAAAGCAATAAAAATGTATTCAAACATAACTTCTAAACAACACATGCAAAATGGCTAATAATGCCCAGAGATATGTTTTTTTGTTAGTTTTACTAGAAAAATGATCTTTTGTAAGGTTTGCAAAGACACAAATTAGTTTTTTTATTCAATATAACAGTGTAACTGTCATACTAAATATGAAAGGTTTATAATCATAACTCCAAAACCAAATATGAAATTTGTCTTAAAAAGCCTTTAATATTGAATTTATGTAAGTTTTACCAGAATCAGGTATTTTGGAAAGAATCACAAATACAAATATTAGATTTTACTGGCCTCATATTGGTCACACTCAAAATGACAGTTTTTGAAACATAACTCCAAAAATACACATGCAAAATGTCTAATAATGCCTGAAGAAATGCATCTTCGAGAGTTTTCCTGAAAAAAAAAACATTTGGTAAGGTTTGCAAAAACAAAATTTGATTTGTTACTCAATTTGACAGTAATGTACTTAGAATCCTGAGATACTGCGAAAAAAGCAATAAAAATGTATTCCAACATAATTCCTAATCCAAACGTGCAAAATGTCTAAAAATGCCTGTGATATTGAATACATGTGAGTTTTACTAGATACCTTTGTTTTTCAATGGTTTGCAAATACAAAAATGAGGTTTTACTCAATATGACTGTATACTGTAACACTCAATATGACAGTTATTTAAACATAACTCCTACACCACACATGAAAAATGGCTAATAATGCCTGAAATAATGCATCTTTGGGAGTTTTACTCGAAACATATGCTTTTTTAAATCTTGCAAATGCAAAAAGTAGTTTTTTACTCAATATGACTATAATAGTCTTAGAATCCTGAGATAATGCGAAAAAAGCAATACAAATGTATTCAAACATAACTTCTAAACAACACATGCAAAATGGCTAACAATGCCCAGAGATATGTTTTTTTGTTAGTTGTACTAGAAAAATTATCTTTTGTAAGGTTTGCAAAGACACAAATTAGTTTTTTTATTCAATATAACAGTGTAACTCTCATACTAAATATGAAAGGTTTATAATCCTAACTCCAAAACCAAATATGAAATTTGTCTTAAAAAGCCTTTAATATTGAATTTATGTAAGTTTTACCAAAATCAGGTATTTTGGAAAGAATCACAAATACAAATATTAGATTTTACTGGCCACATGTTGGTCACAATCAAAATGAGAGTTTTTGAAACATAACTCCAAAAATACACATGCAAAATGTCTAATAATGCCTGAAGAAATGCATCTTCGAGAGTTTTCCTGAAAAAAAAACATTTGGTAAGGTTTGCAAAAACAAAATTTGATTTGTTACTCAATTTGACAGTAATGTACTTAGAATCCTGAGATAATGCGAAAAAAACCAAATAAAGATGTATTCCAACATAATTCCTAATCCAAACGTGCAAAATGTCTAAAAATGCCTGTGATATTGAATACATGTGAGTTTTATTAGATACAGTTGTTTTTCAATGGTTTGCAAATACAAAAATGAGGTTTTACTCAATATGACTGTATACTGTAACACTCAATATGACAGCTATTTAAACATAACTCCTACACCACACATGAAAAATGGCTAATAATGCCTGAAATAATGCATCTTTCGGAGTTTTACTCGAAACATATGCTTTTTTAAATCTTGCAAATGCAAAAAGTAGTTTTTTACTCAATGTGACTATAATAGTCTTAGAATCCTGAGATAATGCGAAAAAAGCAATATAAATGTATTCAAACATAACTTCTAAACAACACAAGCAAAATGGCTAATAATGCCCAGAGATATGTTTTTTTGTTAGTTTTACTAGAAAAATGATCTTTTGTAAGGTTTGCAAAGACACAAATTAGTTTTTTATTCAATATAACACTGTAACTGTCATACTAAATATGAAAGGTTTATAATCATAACTCCAAAACCAAATATGAAATTTGTCTTAAAAAGCCTTTAATATTGAATTCATGTAAGTTTTGCCAAAATCAGGTATTTTGGAAAGAATCACAAATACAAATATTAGATTTTACTGGCCTCATGTTGGTCACACTCAAAATGAGAGTTTTTGAAACATAACTCCAAAAATACACATACAAAATGTCTAATAATGCCTGAAGAAATGCATCTTCGAGAGTTTTCCAGAAAAAAAAAAACATTTGGTAAGGTTTGCAAAAACAAAATTTGATTTGTTACTCAATTTGACAGTAATGTACTTAGAATCCTGAGATACTGCGAAAAAAGCAATAAAAATGTATTCCAACTTAATTCCTAATCCAAACGTGCAAAATGTCTAAAAATGCCTGTGATATTGAATCCATGTGAGTTTTACTAGATACAGTCGTTTTTCAATTGTTTGCAAATACAAAAATGAGGTTTTACTCAATATGACTGTATACTGTAACACTCAATATGACAGCTATTTAAACATAACTCCTACACCACACATGAAAAATGGACAATAATGCCTGAATAATGCATCTTTGAGAGTTTTACTCGAAACATATGCTTTTTTAAATCTTGCAAATGCAAAAAGTTGTTTTTACTCAATATGACTATAATGTTCTTAGAATCCTGAGATAATGCGAAAAAAGCAATAAAAATGTATTGAAACATAACTTCTAAACAACACATGCAAAATGGCTAATAATGCCTAGAGATATGTATTTTTGATAGTTGTAGTAGAAAAATGATCTTTTGTAAGGTTTGCAAAGACACAATTTAGTTTTTTTTAATTCAATATAACAGTGTAACTGTCATACTAAATATGAAAGGTTTATAATCATAACTCCAAAACCAAACGTGAAATCTGTCTAAAAAAGCTTGTAATATTGAATTTATGTGTGTTTTAGCAGAATCAGGTATTTTGGAAAGGTTCACAAATGGAAAAATTATTTTTTTCTGGCCCAATATTGGTCAAATTCAAAAGGACAGTTTCTGAAAGATAACTCCAAAAGTAGAAATGCAAAACGTCTAATAATGCTTTGAAAAAATGTATCTTTGGGAGTTTTGCTTGGAAAAAAAAAAACATTTGATCAGGTTTGCGAAAACAAAAAGTAAGTTTTTACTCAATGAGACAATAATGTACTTAGATTCCTGAGATAATGGGAAAAAAGCAATACAAATGTATTCCAACATAATTCCTAATCCAAACGTGCTAATTGTCTAAAAATGCATGTGATATTGAATACATGTAAGTTTTACTAGATAAAGTTGTTTTTTTATGGTTTGCAAATACAGAAATGAGGTTTTACTCAATATGACTGTATACTGTAACACTCAATATGACAGTTATTTTAACATAACTCCTACACCACACATGAAAAATGGACAATAATGCCTGAAATAATGCATCTTTGGGAGTTTTACTCGAAACATATGCTTTTTTAAATCTTGCAAATGCAAAAAGTAGTTTTTTACTCAATATGACTATACTGTTCTTAGAATCCTGAGATAATGCGAAAAAAGCAATACAAATGTATTCAAACATAACTTCCAAACAACACATGCAAAATGGCTAATAATGCCTAGAGATATGTATTTTTGTTAGTTGTATTAGAAAAATGATCTTTTGTAAGGTTTGCAAAGACACAAGTTAGGTTTTTTTATTCAATATAACAGTGTAACTGTCATACTAAATATGAAAGGTTTATAATCATAACTCCAAAACCAAACGTTAAATCTGTCTAAAAAAGCCTGTAATATTGAATTTATGTGTGTTTTAGCAGAATCAGGTATTTTGGAAAGGTTCACAAATGGAAACATTTTTTTTTCTGGCACAATATTGGTCAAATTCAAAATGACAGTTTCTGAAACATAACTCCAAAAGCAGAAATGCAAAAACTCTAATAATGCTTTGAAAAAATGTATCTTTGAGAGTTTTACTGAAAAAAAAACATTTGGTAAGGTTTGCAAAAACAAAAAGTAATATTTTACTAAATTTGACAGTAATGTACTTAGAATCCTGAGATAATGCGAAAAAAGCAATACAAATGTATTCCAACATAATTCCTAATCCAAACGTGCAAATTGTCTAAAAATGCATGTGATATTGAATACATGTAAGTTTTACTAGATAAAGTTGTTTAATTATGGTTTGCAAATACAGAAATTAGGTTTTATTCAATATGACTGTATACTGTAACACTCAATATGACAGTTATTTAAACATAACTCCTACACCACACATGAAAAATGGACAATAATGCCTGAAATAATGCATCTTTGGGAGTTTTACTCGAAAAATATGCTTTTTTAAATCTTGCAAATGCAAAAAGTAGTTTTTTTACTCAATATGACTATAATGTTCTTAGACTCCTGAGATAATGCGAAAAAAGCAATACAAATGTATTCAAACATAACTTCCAAACAACACATGCAAAATGGCTAATAATGCCTAGAGATATGTATTTTTGTTAGCTGTACTACAAAAATGATCTTTTGTAAGGTTTGCAAAGACACAAGTTAGTTGTTTTTATTCAATATAACAGTGTAACTGTCATACTAAATATGAAGGGTTTATAATCATAACTCCAAAACCAAACGTGAAATATGTCTAAAAAAGCCTGTAATATTGAATTTATGTGAGTTTTAGCAGAATCAGGTATTTTGGAAAGGTTCACAAATGGAAAAATTATTTTTTTCTGGCCCAATATTGGTCAAATTCAAAAGGACAGTTTCTGAAAGATAACTCCAAAAGTAGAAATGCAAAAAGTCTAATAATGCTTTGAAAAAATGTATCTTTGGGAGTTTTGCTTGGAAAAAAAACATTTGGTAAGGTTTGCAAAAACAAAAACTAAGTTTTTACTCAATTTGACAGTAATGTACTTAGAATCCTGAGATAATGGGAAAAAAGCAAACCAAATGTGTTCCAACATAATTCCTAATCCAAACGTGCAAATTGTCTAAAAATGCATGTGATATTGAAATTATGTAAGTTTTACTAGATACAGTAGTTTTTTTTTATGGTATGCAAATACAGAAATCAGGTTTTACTCAATTTGACTGTATACTGTAACACACAATATGACAGTTATTTAAATATAACTCCTACAGCACACATTAAAAATGGACAATAATACCTGAAATAATTTATCTTTGGGAGTTTTACTCAAAACACATGCTTTTTTAAATCTTGCAAATGCAAAAAGTAGTTTTTTTTACTCAATATGACTATAATGTTCTTAGAATCCTGAGATAATGCGAAAAAAGCAATAAAAATGTATTCAAACATAACTTCTAAACAACACATGCAAAATGGCTAATAATGCCTGGAGATATGTATTTTTGTTAGTTGTACTAGAAAAATGATCTTTTGTAAGGGTCTCAAAGAAACAAGTTAGTTTTTTTATTCAATATAACAGTGTAACTGTCATACTAAATATGAAAGGTTTATAATCATAACTCCAAAACCAAATATGAAATTTGTCTTTAAGAGCCTATAATATTGAATTTATGTAAGTTTTACCAGAATCAGGTATTTTGGAAAGAATCACAAATACAAATATTAGATTTTACTGGCCTCATATTGGTCACACTCAAAATGACAGTTTTTGAAACATAACTCCTAAAATACACATGCAAAATGTCTAATAATTCCTGAAGAAATGCATCTTCGAGAGATTTCCTGAAAAAAAAACATTTGGTAAGGTTTGCAAAAACAAAATTTGATTTGTTACTCAATTTGACAGTAATGTACTTAGAACCCTGAGATAATGCGAAAAAAGCAATAAAAATGTATTCCAACATAATTCCCAATCCAAACGTGCAAAATGTCTAAAAATGTCTGTGATATTGAATACATGTGAGTTTTACTAGATACAGTTGTTTTTCTATGGTTTGCAAATACAAAAATGAGGTTTTACTCAATATGACTGTATACTGTAACACTCAATATGACAGTTATTTAAACATAACTCCTACACCACACATGAAAAATGGCTAATAATCCCTGAAATAATGCATCTTTGGGAGTTTTACTCGAAACATATGCTTTTTTAAATCTTGCAAATGCAAGAAGTAATTTTTTACTCAATATGACTATAATAGTCTGAGAATCCTGAGATAATGCGAAAAAAGCAATAAAAATGTATTCAAACATAACTTCTAAACAACACATGCAAAATGGCTAATAATAGCTAGAGATATGTTTTTTGTTAGTTGTACTAGAAAAATGATCTTTTGTAAGGTTTGCAAAGACACAAGTTAGTTTTTTTATTCAATATAACAGTGTAACTATCATACTAAATATGAAAGGTTTATAATCATAACTCCAAAACCAAATATGAAATTTGTCTTAAAAAGCCTTTAATATTGAATTTATGTAAGTTTTAGCAGAATCAGGTATTTTGGAAAGAATCACAAATACAAATATTAGATTTTACTGGCCTCATATTGGTCACACTCAAAATGACAGTTTTTAAAGCATAACTCCAAAAATACACATGCAAAATGTCTAATGATGCCTTAAAAAATGCATCTTCGAGAGTTTTCCTGAAGAAAAAAAACATTTGGTAAGGTTTGCAAAAACAAAATTTGATTTGTTACTCAATTTGACAGTAATGTACTTAGAATCCTGAGATAATGCGAAAAAAGCAATAAAAATGTATTCCAACATAATTCCTAATCCAAACGTGCAAAATGTCTAAAAATGTCTGTGATATTGAATACATGGGAGTTTTACTAGATACAGTTGTTTTTCTATGGTTTGCAAATACAAAAATGAGGTTTTACTCAATATGACTGTATACTGTAACACTCAATATGACAGTTATTTAAACATAACTCCTACACCACACATGAAAAATGGCTAATAATGCCTGAAATAATGCATCTTTGAGAGTTTTACTCGAAACATATTCTTTTTTAAATCTTGCAAATTCAAAAAGTAGTTTTTTACTCAATATGACTATAATAGTCTGAGAATCCTGAGATAATGCGAAAAAAGCAATAAAAATGTATTCAAACATAACTTCTGAACAACACATGCAAAATGGCTAATAATGCCTAGAGATATGTTTTTTTGTTAGTTGTACTAGAAAAATGATCTTTTGTAAGGTTTGCAAAGACACAAGTTAGTTTTTTTATTCAATATAACAGTGTAACTGTCATACTAAATATGAAAGGTTTATAATCATAACTCCAAAACCAAATATGAAATTTGTCTATAAAAGCCTGTAATATTGAATTTATGTGAGTTTTACCCGAATCAGGTATTTTGGAAAAGTTCACAAATACAGAAATCAGGTTTTACTGGCCTCGTATTGGTCAAACTCAAAATGTCAATTTTTGAAACATAACTCCAAAAATACACATGCAAAATGTCTAATAATGCCTGAAGAAATGCATATTTGAGAGTTTTACTGAAAAAAAAAACATTTGGTAGGGTTTGCAAAAACAAGAAGTAATGGTTTACTCAATTTGACAGTAATGTACTCAGAATCCTGAGATAATGCGAAAAAAGCAATAAAAATGTATTCCCACATAACTCCTAATCCAAACGTGCAAAATGTCTAAAAATGCCTGTGATATTGAATACATGTGAGTTTTACTAGATACAGTTGTTTTTCTATGGTTTGCAAATACAAAAATGAGGTATTAATCAATATGACTGTATACTGTTACACTCAATATGACAGTTATTTAAACATAACTCCTACACCACACATGAAAAATGGCTAATAATGCCTGAAATAATGCATCTTTGGGAGTTTTACTAAAAAAAAAAACATTTGGTAGGGTTTGCAAAAACAAGAAGTAATGGTTTACTCAATTTGACAGTAATGTACTCAGAATCCTGAGATAATGCGAAAAAAGCAATAAAAATGTATTCCAACATAATTCCTAATCCAAACGTGCAAAATGTCTAAAAATGCCTGTGATATTGAATCCATGTGAGTTTTACTAGATACAGTTGTTTTTTTATGGTTTGCAAATGCAAAAAAGAGGTATTATTCAATATGACTGTACACTGTAACACTCAATATGACAGTTATTTAAACATAACTCCAAGACCACACATGAAAAATGGCTAATAATGCCTGAAATACTGCATCTTTGGGAGTTTGACCCGAAACATATGCTTTCTTTAATATTGCAAATGCAAAAAGTAGTTTTTACTCAATATGATTATAATGTTCTTAGAATCCTGAGATAATGCGAAAAAAGCAATAAAAATGTATTCAAACATAACTTCTAAACAACAAATGCAAAATTGCTAATAATGCCTAGAGATATGTATTTTTGTTAGTTGTACTGGGAAAATGATCTTTTGTGAGGTTCACAATGACACAGGTTAGTTTTTTTATGCAATATAACAGTATAACTGTCATACTAAATATGAAAGGTTTATAATAATAACTCCAAAACCAAGCATTAGATTTGTCTAAAAAAGCCTGTAATATTGAATTTATGTGAGTTTTACTGGAATCAGGTATTTTGGAAAAGTTCACAAATACAGAAATCAGGTTTTACTGGCCTCATATTGGTCAAAATCGAAATGTCAATTTTTGAAACATAACTCCAAAAATACACATGCAAAATGTCTAATAATGCCTGAAGAAATGCATCTTTGAGAGTTTTCCTGAAAAAAAAAAAACATTTGGTAGGGTTTGGAAAAACAAAAAGTAATGTTTTACTCAATTTGACAGTAATGTACTTAGAATCCTGAGATAATGCGAAAAAAGCAATAAAAATGTATTCCAACATAATTCCTAATCCAAACGTGCAAAATGTCTAAAAATGCCTGTGATATTGAATACATGTGAGTTTTACTAGATACAGTTGTTTTTCTATGGTTTGCAAATACAAAAATGAGGTATTAATATGACTGTATACTGTAACACTCAATATGTCAGTTATTTAAACATAACTCCTACACCACACATGAAAAATGGCTAATAATGCCTGAAATAATGCATCTTTGGGAGTTTTACTCGAAACATATGCTTTTTTAAATCTTGCAAATGCAAAAAGTAGTATTTTACTCAATATGGCTATAATGTTCTTAGAATCCTGAGATAATGCGAAAAAAGCAATAAAAATGTATTCAAACATAACTTTTAAACAACACATGAAAAATTGCTAATAATGCCTAAAGATATGTATTTTTGTTAGTTGTACTAGAAAAATGATCTTTTGTGAGGTTCACAAAGACACAAGTTAGGTTTTTTATTCATATTGAATAAAAAACAAGAAGTAATGGTTTACTCAATTTGACAGTAATGTACTCAGAGTCCTGAGATAATGCGAAAAAAGCAATAAAAATGTATTCCCACATAACTCCTAATCCAATCGTGCAAAATGTCTAAAAATGCCTGTGATATTGAATACATGTGAGTTTTACTAGATACAGTTTTTTTTCTATGGTTTGCAAATACAAAAATGAGGTATTACTCAATATGACTGTATACTGTAACACTCAATATGACAGTTATTTAATCATAACTCCTACACCACACATGAAAGAATGGCTAATAATGCCTGAAATAATGCATCTTTGGGAGTTTTACCAAAAAAAAACATTTGGGAGGGTTTGCAAAAACAAGAAGTAATGGTTTACTCAATTTGACAGTAATGTACTCAGAATCCTGAGATAATGCGAAAAAAGCAATAAAAATGTATTCCAACATAATTCCTAATCCAAACGTGCAAAATGTCAAAAAATGCCTGTGATATTGAATACATGTGAGTTTTACTAGATACAGTTGTTTTTTTTATGGTTTGCAAATGCAAAAATGAGGTAATATTCAATATGACTGTATACTGTAACACTCAATATGACAGTTATTTAAACATAAATCCAAGACCACACATGAAAAATGGCTAATAATGCCTGAAATAATGCATCTTTGGGAGTTTTACCCGAAACTAATGCTTTTTTTAATATTGCAAATGCAAAAAGTAGTTTTTACTCAATATGACTATAATGTTCTTAGAATCCTGAGATAATGCGAAAAAAGCAATAAAAATGTATTCAAACATAACTTCTAAACAACACATGCAAAATTGCTAATAATGCCTCGAGATATGTATTTTTGTTAGTTGTACTAGGAAAATGATCTTTTGTGAGGTTCACAATGACACAGGTTAGTTTTTTTTATGCAATATAACAGTATAACTGTCATACTAAATATGAAAGGTTTATAATGATAACTCCAAAACCAAAAATGAGATTTGTCTAAAAAAGCCTGTAATATTGAATTTTTGTGAGTTTTACTGGAATCGGGTATTTTGTAAAAGTTCACAAATACAGAAATCAGGTTTTACTGGCCTCATATTGATCAAACTCAAAATGTCAATTTTTGAAACATAACTCCAAAAATACACATGCAAAATGTCTAATAATGTCAGAAAAAATGCATCTTTGAGAGTTTTACTGAAAAAAAAAACATTTGGTAGGGTTTGCAAAAACAAGAAGTAAGGGTTTACTCAATTTGACAGTAATGTACTCAGAATTCTGAGATCATGCGAAAAAAGCAATAAAAATGTATTCCCACATAACTCCTAATCCAAACGTGCAAAATGTCTAAAAATGCCTGTGATATTGAATACATGTGAGTTTTACTAGATACAGTTGTTTTTCTATGGTTTGCAGATACAAAAATGAGGTATTACTCGATATGACTGTATACTGTAACACTCAATATGACAGTTATTTAAACATAACTCCTACACCACACATGCAAAATGTCTAATAATGCCTGAAGAAATGCATATTTGAGAGTTTTACTGAAAAAAAAAACATTTGGTAGGGTTTGCAAAAACAAGAAGTAATGGTTTACTCAATTTGACAGTAATGTACTCAGAATCCTGAGATAATGCGAAAAAAGCAATAAAAATGTATTCCCACATAACTCCTAATCCAAACGTGCAAAATGTCTAAAAATGCCTGTGATATTGAATACATGTGAGTTTTACTAGATACAGTTGTTTTTCTATGGTTTGCAAATACAAAAATGAGGTATTAATCAATATGACTGTATACTGTTACACTCAATATGACAGTTATTTAAACATAACTCCTACACCACACATGAAAAATGGCTAATAATGCCTGAAATAATGCATCTTTGGGAGTTTTACTAAAAAAAAAAACATTTGGTAGGGTTTGCAAAAACAAGAAGTAATGGTTTACTCAATTTGACAGTAATGTACTCAGAATCCTGAGATAATGCGAAAAAAGCAATAAAAATGTATTCCAACATAATTCCTAATCCAAACGTGCAAAATGTCTAAAAATGCCTGTGATATTGAATCCATGTGAGTTTTACTAGATACAGTTGTTTTTTTATGGTTTGCAAATGCAAAAAAGAGGTATTATTCAATATGACTGTACACTGTAACACTCAATATGACAGTTATTTAAACATAACTCCAAGACCACACATGAAAAATGGCTAATAATGCCTGAAATACTGCATCTTTGGGAGTTTGACCCGAAACATATGCTTTCTTTAATATTGCAAATGCAAAAAGTAGTTTTTACTCAATATGATTATAATGTTCTTAGAATCCTGAGATAATGCGAAAAAAGCAATAAAAATGTATTCAAACATAACTTCTAAACAACAAATGCAAAATTGCTAATAATGCCTAGAGATATGTATTTTTGTTAGTTGTACTGGGAAAATGATCTTTTGTGAGGTTCACAATGACACAGGTTAGTTTTTTTTATGCAATATAACAGTATAACTGTCATACTAAATATGAAAGGTTTATAATAATAACTCCAAAACCAAGCATTAGATTTGTCTAAAAAAGCCTGTAATATTGAATTTATGTGAGTTTTACTGGAATCAGGTATTTTGGAAAAGTTCACAAATACAGAAATCAGGTTTTACTGGCCTCATATTGGTCAAACTCGAAATGTCAATTTTTGAAACATAACTCCAAAAATACACATGCAAAATGTCTAATAATGCCTGAAGAAATGCATCTTTGAGAGTTTTCCTGAAAAAAAAAAAACATTTGGTAGGGTTTGGAAAAACAAAAAGTAATGTTTTACTCAATTTGACAGTAATGTACTTAGAATCCTGAGATAATGCGAAAAAAGCAATAAAAATGTATTCCAACATAATTCCTAATCCAAACGTGCAAAATGTCTAAAAATGCCTGTGATATTGAATACATGTGAGTTTTACTAGATACAGTTGTTTTTCTATGGTTTGCAAATACAAAAATGAGGTATTAATATGACTGTATACTGTAACACTCAATATGTCAGTTATTTAAACATAACTCCTACACCACACATGAAAAATGGCTAATAATGCCTGAAATAATGCATCTTTGGGAGTTTTACTCGAAACATATGCTTTTTTAAATCTTGCAAATGCAAAAAGTAGTATTTTACTCAATATGGCTATAATGTTCTTAGAATCCTGAGATAATGCGAAAAAAGCAATAAAAATGTATTCAAACATAACTTTTAAACAACACATGAAAAATTGCTAATAATGCCTAAAGATATGTATTTTTGTTAGTTGTACTAGAAAAATGATCTTTTGTGAGGTTCACAAAGACACAAGTTAGGTTTTTTATTCATATTGAATAAAAAACAAGAAGTAATGGTTTACTCAATTTGACAGTAATGTACTCAGAGTCCTGAGATAATGCGAAAAAAGCAATAAAAATGTATTCCCACATAACTCCTAATCCAATCGTGCAAAATGTCTAAAAATGCCTGTGATATTGAATACATGTGAGTTTTACTAGATACAGTTTTTTTTCTATGGTTTGCAAATACAAAAATGAGGTATTACTCAATATGACTGTATACTGTAACACTCAATATGACAGTTATTTAATCATAACTCCTACACCACACATGAAAGAATGGCTAATAATGCCTGAAATAATGCATCTTTGGGAGTTTTACCAAAAAAAAACATTTGGGAGGGTTTGCAAAAACAAGAAGTAATGGTTTACTCAATTTGACAGTAATGTACTCAGAATCCTGAGATAATGCGAAAAAAGCAATAAAAATGTATTCCAACATAATTCCTAATCCAAACGTGCAAAATGTCAAAAAATGCCTGTGATATTGAATACATGTGAGTTTTACTAGATACAGTTGTTTTTTTTATGGTTTGCAAATGCAAAAATGAGGTAATATTCAATATGACTGTATACTGTAACACTCAATATGACAGTTATTTAAACATAAATCCAAGACCACACATGAAAAATGGCTAATAATGCCTGAAATAATGCATCTTTGGGAGTTTTACCCGAAACTAATGCTTTTTTTAATATTGCAAATGCAAAAAGTAGTTTTTACTCAATATGACTATAATGTTCTTAGAATCCTGAGATAATGCGAAAAAAGCAATAAAAATGTATTCAAACATAACTTCTAAACAACACATGCAAAATTGCTAATAATGCCTAGAGATATGTATTTTTGTTAGTTGTACTAGGAAAATGATCTTTTGTGAGGTTCACAATGACACAGGTTAGTTTTTTTTATGCAATATAACAGTATAACTGTCATACTAAATATGAAAGGTTTATAATGATAACTCCAAAACCAAAAATGAGATTTGTCTAAAAAAGCCTGTAATATTGAATTTTTGTGAGTTTTACTGGAATCGGGTATTTTGTAAAAGTTCACAAATACAGAAATCAGGTTTTACTGGCCTCATATTGATCAAACTCAAAATGTCAATTTTTGAAACATAACTCCAAAAATACACATGCAAAATGTCTAATAATGTCAGAAAAAATGCATCTTTGAGAGTTTTACTGAAAAAAAAAACATTTGGTAGGGTTTGCAAAAACAAGAAGTAAGGGTTTACTCAATTTGACAGTAATGTACTCAGAATTCTGAGATCATGCGAAAAAAGCAATAAAAATGTATTCCCACATAACTCCTAATCCAAACGTGCAAAATGTCTAAAAATGCCTGTGATATTGAATACATGTGAGTTTTACTAGATACAGTTGTTTTTCTATGGTTTGCAGATACAAAAATGAGGTATTACTCGATATGACTGTATACTGTAACACTCAATATGACAGTTATTTAAACATAACTCCTACACCACACATGAAAAATGGCTAATAATGCCTGAAATAATGCATCTTTGGGGGTTTTACCAAAAAAAAAAACATTTGGTAGGATTTGCAAAAACAAGAAGTAATGGTTTACTCAATTTGACAGTAATGTACTCAGAATCCTGAGATAATGCGAAAAAAGCAATAAAAATGTATTCCAACATAATTCCTAATCCAAACGTGCAAAATGTCAAAAAATGCCTGTGATATTGAATACATGTGAGTTTTACTTGATACAGTTGTTTTTTTTATGGTTTGCAAATGCAAAAATGAGGTAATATTCAATATGACTGTATACTGTAACACTCAATATGACAGTTATTTAAACATAAGTCCAAGACCACACATGAAAAATGGCTAATAATGCCTGAAATAATGCATCTTTGGGAGTTTTACCCGAAACTAATGCTTTTTTAAATATTGCAAATGCAAAAAGTAGTTTTTACTCAATAATACTATAATGTTCTTAGAATCCTGAGATAATGCGAAAAAAGCAATAAAAATGTATTCAAACATAACTTCTAAACAACACATGCAAAATTGCTAGTAACGCCTAGAGATATGTATTTTTGTTAGTTGTACTAGGAAAATGATCTTTTGTGAGGTTCACAATAACACAGGTTAGTTTTTTTTATGCAATATAACAGTATAACTGTCATACTAAATATGAAAGGTTTATAATGATAACTCCAAAACCAAAAATGAGATTTGTCTAAAAAAGCCTGTAATATTGAATTTTTGTGAGTTTTACTGGAATCGGGTATTTTGTAAAAGTTCACAAATACAGAAATCAGGTTTTACTGGCCTCATATTGATCAAACTCAAAATGTCAATTTTTGAAACATAACTCCAAAAATACACATGCAAAATGTCTAATAATGTCAGAAAAAATGCATCTTTGAGAGTTTTACAGAAAAAAAAAAACATTTGGTAGGGTTTGCAAAAACAAGAAGTAATGGTTTACTCAATTTGACAGTAATGTACTCAGAATCCTGAGATCATGCGAAAAAAGCAATAAAAATGTATTCCCACATAACTCCTAATCCAAAGGTGCAAAATGTCTAAAAATGCCTGTGATATTGAATACATGTGAGTTTTACTAGATCCAGTTGTTTTTCTATGGTTTGCAGATACAAAAATGAGGTATTACTCAATATGACTGTATACTGTAACACTCAATATGACAGTTATTTAAACATAAGTCCTACACCACACATGAAAAATGGCTAATAATGCCTGAAATAATGCATCTTTGGGGGTTTTACTAAAAAAAAAACATTTGGTAGGATTTGCAAAAACAAGAAGTAATGGTTTACTCAATTTGACAGTAATGTACTCAGAATCCTGAGATAATGCGAAAAAAGCAATAAAAATGTATTCCAACATAATTCCTAATCCAAACGTGCAAAATGTCTAAAAATGCCTGTGATATTGAATACATGTGAGTTTTACTAGATACAGTTGTTTTTCTATGGTTTGCAAATACAAAAATGAGGTATTACTCAATATGACTGTATACTGTAACACTCAATATGACAGTTATTTAAACATAACTCCTACACCACACATGAAAAATGGCTAATAATGCCTGAAATAATGCATCTTTGGGAGTTTTACTCGAAACATATGCTTTTTTAAATCTTGCAAATGCAAAAAGTAGTCTTTTACTCAATATGGCTATAATGTTCTTAGAATCCTGAGACAATGCGAAAAAAGCAGTACAAATGTATTCAAACATAACTTCTAAACAACACATGCAAAATTGCTAATAATGCCTTGAGATATGTATTTTTGTTAGTTGTACTAGGAAAATGATCTTTTGTGAGGTTCACAATTACACAGGTTAGTTTTTTTATTCAATATAACAGTATGACTTTCATACTAAATATGAAAGGTTTATAATGATAACTCTGAAACCAAACATGAAATTTGTCTAAAAAAAGCCTGTAATATTGAATTTATGTGAGTTTTACCCGAATCAGGTATTTTGGAAAAGTTCACAAATACAGAAATCAGGTTTTACTGGCCTCATATTGGTCAAACTCAAAATATTAATTTTTGAAACTTAACTCCAAAAATACACATGCAAAATGTCTAATAATGCCTGAAGAAATGCATCTTTGAGAGTTTTACTGAAAAAAAAACATTTGGTAGGGTTTGCAAAAACAAGAAGTAATGGTTTACTCAATTTGACAGTAATGTACTCAGAATCCTGAGATAATGCGAAAAAAGCAATAAAAATATATTTCCCCCTTAACTCCTAATCCAAACGTGCAAAATGTCTAAAAATGCCTGTGATATTGAATATATGTGAGTTTTACTAGATACAGTTGTTTTTCTATGGTTTGCAAATCCAAAAATGAGGTATTACTCAATATGACTGTATACTGTAACACTCAATATGACAGTTATTTAAACATAACTCCTACACCACACATGAAAAATGGCTAATAATGCCTGAAATAATGCATCTTTGGGAGTTTTACTAAAAAAAAACATTTGGTAGGGTTTGCAAAAACAAGAAGTAATGGTTTACTCAATTTGACAGTAATGTACTCAGAATCCTGAGATAATGCGAAAAAAGCAATAAAAATATATTTTCCCCTTAACTCCTAATCCAAACGTGCAAAATGTCTAAAAATGCCTGTGATATTGAATACATGTGAGTTTTACTAGATACAGTTGTTTTTTTATGGTTTGCAAATGCAAAAATGAGGTATTATTCAATATGACTGTATACTGTAACACTCAATATGACAGTTATTTAAACATAACTCCTACACCACACATGAAAATTGGCTAATAATGCCTGAAATAATGCATCTTTGGGAGTTTTACTCGAAACATATGCTTTTTTAAATCTTGCTAATGCAAAAAGTAGTCTTTTACTCAATATGGCTATAATGTTCTTAAAATCCTGAGATAATGCAAAAAAAGCAATAAAAATGTATTCAAACACAACTTCTAAACAAGACATGCAAAATTGCTAATAATGCCTAGAGATATGTATTTTTGTTAGTTGTACTAGGAAAATGATCTTTTGTGAGGTTCACAATGACACAGGTTAGTTTTTTTTATTTAATATAACAGTATGACTTTCATACTAAATATGAACGGTTTATAATGATAACTCTAAAACCAAACATGAGATTTGTCTAAAAAAGCCTGTAATATTGAATTTATGTGAGTTTTACCGGAATCAGGTATTTTGGAAAAGTTCACAAATACAGAAATCAGGTTTTACTGGCCTCATATTGGTCAAACTCAAAATGTCACTTTTTGAAACATAACTCCAAAAATACACATGCAAAATGCCTAATAATGCCTGAAGAAATGCATCTTTGAGAGTTTTACTGAAAAAAAAAAAAACATTTGGTAGGGTTTGCAAAAACAAGAAGTAATGGTTTACTCAATTTGACAGTAATGTACAAAGAATCCTGAGATAATGCGAAAAAAGCAATAAAAATGCATAACAACATAATTCCTAATCCAAACGTGCAAAATGTCTAAAAATGCCTGTGATATTGAATACATGTGAGTTTTACTAGATACAGTTGTTTTTCTATGGTTTGCAAATACAAAAATGAGGTATTACTCAATATGACTGTATACTGTAACACTCAATATGACAGTTATTTAAACAAAACTCCAACATCACACATGAAAAATGGCTAATAATGCCTGAAATAATGCATCTTTGGGAGTTTTACTGAAAAAAAAAACATTTGGTAGGGCTTGCAAAAACAAGAAGTAATGGTTTACTCAATTTGACAGTAATGTACTCAGAAACCTGAGATAATGCGAAAAAAGCAACAAAAATGTATTCCAACATAATTCCTAATCCAAACGTGCAAAATGTCTAAAAATGCCTGTGATATTGAATACATGTGAGTTTTACTAGATAGTTTTTTTTCTATTGTTTGCAAATACACAAATGAGGTTTTACTCAATATGACTGTATACTGTAACACTCAATATGACAGTTATTTAAACATAAGTCCTACACCACACATGAAAAATGGCTAATAATGCCTGAAATAATGTATCTTTGGGAGTTTTACTCGAAACATATGCTTTTTTAAATCTTGCAAATGCAAAAAGTAGTTTTTTACTCAATATGAATATAATAGTCTTGCAATCCTGAGATAATGCAAAAAAGCAATAAATATGTATTCATACATAAATTCTAAACATAACATGCAAAATGGCTAATAATGCCTAAAAATATGTATTTTTGTTAGTTGTACTAGAAAAATGATCTTTTGTGAGGTTCACAAAGACACAAGTTAGTTTTTTTTATTCAATATAACAGTATAACTCTCATACTAAATATGAAAGGTTTTTAGTCATAACTCTAAAACCAAACATGAAATTTGTCTAAAAAAGCCTGTAATATTGAATTTATGTGAGTTTTAACGGAATCAAATATTTTGGAAAGCTTCACAAATACAAAAATCAGGTTTTACTGGCTTCATAATGGTCAAACTCAAAATGTCAGTTTTTGAAACATAACTCCAAAAATACACATGCAAAATGTCTAATAATGCCTGAAGAAATGCATCTTTGAGAGTTTTCCTGAAAAAAAAAAACATTTGGTAGGGTTTGCAAAGACAAAAAGTTATTTGTTTACTCAATTTGACAGTAATGTTCTTAGAATCCTGTGATAATGCGAAAAAAGCAATACAAATATATAACAACATAAATCCTAATCCAAACTTGCAAAAGGTTTAAAAATGCCTGTGATATTGAATACATGTGAGTTTTACTAGATACGGTTGTTTTTCTAGGGTTTGCAAATACAAAAATTAGGTATTACTCAATATGACTGTATACTGTAACACTCAATATGACAGTTATTTAAACATAACTCCTACACCACACATGAAAAATGGCTAATAATGCCTGAAATAATGTATCTTTGGGAGTTTTACTCGAAACATATGCTTTTTTAAATCTTGCAAATGCAAAAAGTATTTTTTTTTACTCAATATGACTATAATTTTCTTAGAATCTGAGATAATGCGAAAAAAGCAATAAAAATGTATTCAAACATAACTTCCAAACAACACATGAAAAATTGCTAATAATGCCTCGAGATATGTATTTTTTTACTTGTACTAGGAAAATGATCTTATGTGAGGTTCACAATTACACAGGTTAGTTTTTTTATTCAATATAACAGTATGACTTTCATACTAAATATGAAAGGTTTATAATTATATCTCTAAAAGCAAACATGAAATGTGTCTAAAAAAGCCTGTAATATTGAATTTATGTGAGTTTTACCCGAATCAGGTATTTTGGAAAAGTTCACAAATACAGAAATCAGGTTTTACTGGCCTCGTATTGGTCAAACTCAAAATGTCAATTTTTGAAACATAACTCCAAAAATACACATGCAAAATGCCTAATAATGCCTGAAGAAATGCATCTTTGAGAGTTTTACTGAAAAAAAAACCATTTGGTAGGGTTTGCAAAAACAAGAAGTAATGGTTTACTCAATTTGACAGTAATGTACTCAGAATCCTGAGATAATGCGAAAAAAGCAATAAAAATGTATTCCCACATAACTCCTAATCCAAACGTGCAAAATGTCTAAAAATGCATGTGATATTGAATACATGTGATTTTACTAGATACAATTGTTTGTCTATGGTTTGCAAATACAAAAATGAGGTATTACTCAATATGACTGTATACTGTAACACTCAACATGACAGTTATTTATACATAACTCCTACACCACACATGAAAAAATGGCTAATAATGCCGGAAATAATGCATCTTTGGGAGTTTTACTCGAAACTAAGGCTTTTTTAAATATTGCAAATGCAAAAAGTAGTCTTTTACTCAATATGGCTATAATGTTTTTAAAATCCTGAGATAATGCAAAAAAAGCAAAAAAAATGTATTCAAACATAACTTCTAAACAACACATGCAAAATTGCTAATAATGCTTAGAGATATGTATTTTTGTTAGTTGTACTAGGAAAATGATCTTTTGTGAGGTTCACAATTACACAGGTTAGTTTTTTTATTCAATATAACAGTATGACTTTCATACTAAATATGAAAGGTTTATAATGATAACTCTAAAACCAAACATGAAATTTGTCAAAAAAAAAGCCTGTAATATTGAATTTATGTGAGTTTTACCGGAATCAGGTATTTTGGAAAAGTTCACAAATACAGAAATCAGGTTTTACTGGCCTCGTATTGGTCAAACTCAAAATGTCAATTTTTGAAACATAACTCCAAAAATACACATGCAAAATGTCTAATAATGCCTGAAGAAATGCATCTTTGAGAGTTTTACTGAAAAAAAAACCCACATTTGGTAGGGTTTGCAAAAACAAGAAGTAATGGTTTACTCAATTTGACAGTAATGTACTCAGAGTCCTGAGATAATGCGAAAAAAGCAAAAAAAACGTATTCCCACATAACTCCTAATCCAAACGTGCAAAATGTCTAAAAATGCCTGTGATATTGAATACATGTGAGTTTTACTAGATACAGTTGTTTTTCTATGGTTTGCAAATAGAAAAATGAGGTATTACTCAATTTGACTGTATACTGTAACACTCAATATGACAGTTATTTAAACATAACTCCTACACCACACATGAAAAATGGCTAATAATGCCTGAAATAATGCATCTTTGGGGGTTTTACTGAAAAAAAAAACATTTGGTAGGGCTTGCAAAAACAAGAAGTAATGGTTTACTCAATTTGACAGTAATGTACTCAGAAACCTGAGATAATGCGAAAAAAGCAACAAAAATGTATTCCAACATAATTCCTAATCCAAACGTGCAAAATGTCTAAAAATGCCTGTGATATTGAATACATGTGAGTTTTACTAGATAGTTTTTTTTCTATTGTTTGCAAATACACAAATGAGGTTTTACTCAATATGACTGTATACTGTAACACTCAATATGACAGTTATTTAAACATAAGTCCTACACCACACATGAAAAATGGCTAATAATGCCTGAAATAATGTATCTTTGGGAGTTTTACTCGAAACATATGCTTTTTTAAATCTTGCAAATGCAAAAAGTAGTTTTTTACTCAATATGAATATAATAGTCTTGCAATCCTGAGATAATGCAAAAAAGCAATAAATATGTATTCATACATAACTTCTAAACATAACATGCAAAATGGCTAATAATGCCTAAAAATATGTATTTTTGTTAGTTGTACTAGAAAAATGATCTTTTGTGAGGTTCACAAAGACACAAGTTAGTTTTTTTTATTCAATATAACAGTATAACTCTCATACTAAATATGAAAGGTTTTTAGTCATAACTCTAAAACCAAACATGAAATTTGTCTAAAAAAGCCTGTAATATTGAATTTATGTGAGTTTTAACGGAATCAAATATTTTGGAAAGCTTCACAAATACAAAAATCAGGTTTTACTGGCTTCATAATGGTCAAACTCAAAATGTCAGTTTTTGAAACATAACTCCAAAAATACACATGCAAAATGTCTAATAATGCCTGAAGAAATGCATCTTTGAGAGTTTTCCTGAAAAAAAAAAACATTTGGTAGGGTTTGCAAAGACAAAAAGTTATTTTTTTACTCAATTTGACAGTAATGTTCTTAGAATCCTGTGATAATGCGAAAAAAGCAATACAAATATATAACAACATAAATCCTAATCCAAACTTGCAAAAGGTTTAAAAATGCCTGTGATATTGAATACATGTGAGTTTTACTAGATACAGTTGTTTTTCTAGGGTTTGCAAATACAAAAATTAGGTATTACTCAATATGACTGTATACTGTAACACTCAATATGACAGTTATTTAAACATAACTCCTACACCACACATTAAAAATGGCTAATAATGCCTGAAATAATGTATCTTTGGGAGTTTTACTCGAAACATATGCTTTTTTAAATCTTGCAAATGCAAAAAGTATTTTTTTTTACTCAATATGACTATAATTTTCTTAGAATCTGAGATAATGCGAAAAAAGCAATAAAAATGTATTCAAACATAACTTCCAAACAACACATGAAAAATTGCTAATAATGCCTCGAGATATGTATTTTTTTACTTGTACTAGGAAAATGATCTTATGTGAGGTTCACAATTACACAGGTTAGTTTTTTTATTCAATATAACAGTATGACTTTCATACTAAATATGAAAGGTTTATAATTATATCTCTAAAAGCAAACATGAAATGTGTCTAAAAAAGCCTGTAATATTGAATTTATGTGAGTTTTACCCGAATCAGGTATTTTGGAAAAGTTCACAAATACAGAAATCAGGTTTTACTGGCCTCGTATTGGTCAAACTCAAAATGTCAATTTTTGAAACATAACTCCAAAAATACACATGCAAAATGCCTAATAATGCCTGAAGAAATGCATCTTTGAGAGTTTTACTGAAAAAAAAACCATTTGGTAGGGTTTGCAAAAACAAGAAGTAATGGTTTACTCAATTTGACAGTAATGTACTCAGAATCCTGAGATAATGCGAAAAAAGCAATAAAAATGTATTCCCACATAACTCCTAATCCAAACGTGCAAAATGTCTAAAAATGCATGTGATATTGAATACATGTGATTTTACTAGATACAATTGTTTGTCTATGGTTTGCAAATACAAAAATGAGGTATTACTCAATATGACTGTATACTGTAACACTCAACATGACAGTTATTTATACATAACTCCTACACCACACATGAAAAAATGGCTAATAATGCCGGAAATAATGCATCTTTGGGAGTTTTACTCGAAACTAAGGCTTTTTTAAATATTGCAAATGCAAAAAGTAGTCTTTTACTCAATATGGCTATAATGTTTTTAAAATCCTGAGATAATGCAAAAAAAGCAAAAAAAAATGTATTCAAACATAACTTCTAAACAACACATGCAAAATTGCTAATAATGCTTAGAGATATGTATTTTTGTTAGTTGTACTAGGAAAATGATCTTTTGTGAGGTTCACAATTACACAGGTTAGTTTTTTTATTCAATATAACAGTATGACTTTCATACTAAATATGAAAGGTTTATAATGATAACTCTAAAACCAAACATGAAATTTGTCCAAAAAAAAGCCTGTAATATTGAATTTATGTGAGTTTTACCGGAATCAGGTATTTTGGAAAAGTTCACAAATACAGAAATCAGGTTTTACTGGCCTCGTATTGGTCAAACTCAAAATGTCAATTTTTGAAACATAACTCCAAAAATACACATGCAAAATGTCTAATAATGCCTGAAGAAATGCATCTTTGAGAGTTTTCCTGAAAAAAAAACCCACATTTGGTAGGGTTTGCAAAAACAAGAAGTAATGGTTTACTCAATTTGACAGTAATGTACTCAGAGTCCTGAGATAATGCGAAAAAAGCAAAAAAAACGTATTCCCACATAACTCCTAATCCAAACGTGCAAAATGTCTAAAAATGCCTGTGATATTGAATACATGTGAGTTTTACTAGATACAGTTGTTTTTCTATGGTTTGCAAATAGAAAAATGAGGTATTACTCAATTTGACTGTATACTGTAACACTCAATATGACAGTTATTTAAACATAACTCCTACACCACACATGAAAAATGGCTAATAATGCCTGAAATAATGCATCTTTGGGGGTTTTACTAAAAAAAAAAACCTTTGGTAGGGTTTGCAAAAACAAGAAGTAATGGTTTACTCAATTTGACAGTAATGTACTCAGAATCCTGAGATAATGCGAAAAAAGCAATAAAAATGTATTCCAACATAATTCCTAATCAAAACGTGCAAAATGTCTAAAAATGCCTGTGATATTGAATACATGTGAATTTTACTAGAT
This sequence comes from Nerophis ophidion, assembly GCF_033978795.1. Lineage (NCBI taxonomy): Eukaryota > Metazoa > Chordata > Actinopteri > Syngnathiformes > Syngnathidae > Nerophis > Nerophis ophidion. The sequence continues at coordinate 37,272,840 of NC_084613.1, forward strand.
ACAGTTGTTTTTCTATGGTTTGCAAATACAAAAATGAGGTATTACTAAATATGACTGTATACACTCAATATGACAGTTATTTAAACATAACTCATAGACCACACATGAAAAATGGCTAATAATGCCTGAAATAATGCATCTTTGGAGTTTTACTCGAAACATATGCTTTTTTAAATCTTGCAAATGCAAAAAGTAGTATTTTACTCAATATGGCTATAATGTTCTTAGAATCCTGAGATAATGCGAAAAAAGCAATAAAAATGTATTCAAACATAACTTCTAAACAACACATGCAAAATTGCTAATAATGCCTAGAGATATGTATTTTTGTTAGTTGTACTAGGAAAATGATCTTTTGTGAGGTTCACAATGACACAGGCTAGTTTTTTTTATGCAATATAACAGTATAACTGTCATACTAAATATGAAAGGTTTATAATAACTCCAAAACCAAACATGAGATTTGTCTAAAAAAGCCTGTAATATTGATTTTATGTTAGTTTTACCGGAATCAGGTATTTTGGAAAAGTTCACAAATACAGAAATCAGGTTTTACTGGCCTCATATTGGTCAAACTCAAAATATCAATTTTTGAAACATAACTCCAAAAATACACATGCAAAATGTCTAATAATGCCTGAAGAAATGCATCTTTGAGAGTTTTACTGAAAAAAAAAAACATTTGGTAGGGTTTGCAAAAACAAGAAGTAATGGTTTACTCAATTTGACAGTAATGTACTCAGAATCCTGAGATAATGCGAAAAAAGCAATAAAAATATATAACAACATAAATCCTAATCCAAACTTGCAAAAGGTTTAAAAATGCCTTTGATATTGAATACATGTGAGTTTTACTAGATACAGTTTTTTTTCTAGGGTTTGCAAATACAAAAATTAGGTATTACTCAATATGACTGTATACTGTAACACTCAATATGACAGTTATTTAAACATAACTCCTACACCCCACACGAATAATAGCTAATAATGCCTGAAATAATGCATCTTTGGGAGTTTTACTCGAAACATATGTTTTTTAAATCTTGCAAATGCAAAAAGTAGTTTTTTACTCAATATGACTATTATTGTTTTACAATCCTAAGATAATGCGAAAAAAGCAATAAAAATATAACTCCAAAACCAAACATGAAATGTGTCCAAAAAATCCTGTAATATTGAATGTATGTGAGTTTTACCGGATTCAGGTATTTTGGAAAGGTTCACAAATACCTCATACTGGATGATAGTTATGGTTATAAACCTTTCATATTTAGTATGACAGTTACACTGTTATATTGAATAAAAAAACTAACTTGTGTCTTTGTGAACCTCACATCAGATCATTTTTCTAGTACAACTAACAAAAATACATATCTCTAGGCATATTTAGCCATGTTGCATGTGTTCTTTAGAAGTTGTGTTTGAATACATTCTTATTGCTTTTTTTGCATTATCTCAGGATTCTAAGAACATTAGAGTCACTTTGAGTAAAAAAAAAACTACTTTTTGCATTTGCAAGATAAAAAAAAGCATACGCTTCGAGTAAAACTCCAAAAGATGCAGTATTTCAGGCATTATTAGCTATAATTCATGTGTGGTGTAGGAGTTATGTTTAAATAACTGTCATATTGAGTGTTACAGTATACAGTCATATTGAGTAATACCTCATTTTTGTATTTGCAAACCATAGAAAAACAACTGTATCTAGTAAAACTCACATGTATTCAATATCACAGGCATTTTTAGACATTTTGCACGTTTGGATTAGGAATTATGTTGGAATACATTTTTATTGCTTTTTTCGCATTATCTCAGGATTATAAGTACATTACTGTCAAATTGAGTAAAACATTACTTTTTGTTTTTGCAAACCCTACCAAATGTTTTTTTTTTTCAGGAAAACTCTCAAAGATGCATTTCTTCAGGCATTATTAGATATTTTGCATGTGTATTTTTGGAGTTATGTTTCAAAAACTGACATTTTGACCAATATGAGGCCAGTAAAAACAGATTTTTGTATTTGTGAACCTTTCCAAAATACCTGATTCCATTAAAACTCACATAAATTCAATATTACAGGCTTTTTTAGACAAATTTCATGTTTGGTTTTGGAGTTATGATTATAAACCTTTCATATTTAGTATGACAGTTATACTGTTATATTGAATAAAAAAAACTAACTTGTGTCTTTGTGAACCTCACAAAAGATCATTTTTCTAGTACAACTAAAAAAAATTCATATCTTTGGGCATTATTAGCCATTTTGCATGTTTTGTTTAGAAGTTATGTTTGAATACATTTTTATTGCTTTTTTCGCATTATCTCAGGATTCTAAGTAAATTATAGTCATATTGAGTAAAAAACAACTTTTTGCATTTGCAAGATTTAAAAAAGCATATGTTTCGAGTAAAACTCCCAAAGATACATTATTTCAGGCATTATTAGCCATTTTTCATGTGTGGTGTAGGAGTTATGATTAAATAACTGTCATATTGAGTGTTTACTTATATTTTATAGTGTTCGTTTGGCAGCCATAGCTGCCAGTAGATGACCGTTTTTTTTACAGATTTTCTTTTACAGTGTAGAGATATTTCTCTTTGTCAGTTTTACTAGAAAAAATATGTTTTTTAAGGTTCTCAAAGACATGAGGTAGTTTTTTTTATTCAATATAACAGTATAATTGTCATACTCTCTGAGCTGCCACCTTATCGTGGTAGAGGAGTTTGCTTGTCCCAATGATCCTAGGAGCTATGTTGTCCGGGAGTTTTATGCCCCCTGGTAGGGTCTCCCAAGACAAACAGGTCCTAGGTGAAGGATCAGACAAAGAGCAGCTCGAAGACCATTATGAAGAAGACAAAGCATGGACCCAGATTTCCCTCGCCCAGACGCGGGTCACTGGGGCCCCCTTCTGGAGCCGGGCGCTGAGGTGGGGCACGATGGCGAAAACTTGGTGGCCGATCCTGTTCCCATGGGGCTCGGCCGGGCACAGCCCGAAGAGACAACGTGGGCCACCTCTCCAATGGGCTCACCACCCATAGCAGGGGCCAGAGAGGTCGGGTGCGATGTGAGCTGGGCGGACGCCGAAGGCAGGGCACTTGGCGGTCCGATCCTCGGCTACAGAAGCTAGCTTTTGGGACGTGGAACGTCACCTCACTGGGGGAGAAGGACCCTGAGCTAGTGCGCGAAGTGGAGAAATTCCGGCTGGAGGGGCTGGACTCTCTTCCACTCTGGCGTTGCCGGCAGTGAGAGGCGACGGGCTAACGTGGCAATTCTTGTTTCCCCCCGGCTCAAACCCTGCACGTTGGAGTTCAACTCAGTGGACGAAAGGGTAGCCTCCCTCCGCCTTCGGGTGGGGGGACGGGTCCTGACTGTTGTTTGTACTTGCGCACCAAACAGCAGTTCAGAGTACCCACCCTTTTTGGGTACACTCGAGGGAGTACTGCAGAGTGCACCCCCGGGTGATTTCTTTGTCCTACTAGGGGACTTCAACGCTCATGTTGGCAATGAAAGTGAAACCTGGAGAGGCTTGATTGTGAAGAATAGCTGCCCGCATCCGAACCCGAGTGGTGTTTTGTTATTGGACTTTTGTACTCGTCACAGATTGTCCAAAAAAAACACCATGTTCAAACATAAGGGTGTCCATATGTGCACTTGGCACCAGGACACCCTGGGCCGCAGATCCATTATCGACTTTGTAGTTGTGTCATCGGATTTGCGGCCTCATATTTTGGATACTCGGGTGAAAAGAGGGGCGGAGCTTTCTACCGATCACCACCTGGTGGAGAGTTGGCTGCAATGGTGGGGGAGGATACCGGAGGGACCTGGCAGGCCCAAACGCATTGTGAGCATCTGCTGGGAACGTCTGGTAGAGTCTCCTGTCAGAGAGAGTTTCAATTCCCACCTCGGGAAGAACTATGAACATGTCACGAGGGAGGTGCGGGACATTGAGTCCGAGTGGACCATGTTCCACACCTCTATTGTCGAGGCAGCTGTTTGGAGCCGTTGGTGGACATCGGCGGTGAGGGATGCCGTCAAGCTGCAGAAAAAATCATATTGGGTTCTTTTTGCTCATAGGACTCCGGAGGCAGCGGACAGGTACCGACAGTCCAAACAATGTGCGGCTTCAGCAGTTGCGGAGACAAAAACTGTCAACACCGCGTATGGTGCGGATGGTGTTCTGCTGACCTCAACTGCGGATGTTGTGGATGGGTGGAAGGAATACTTCGAAGACCTCCTCAATCCCACCAACACGTCTTCCTATGAGGAAGCAGTGCCTGGGGACTCTGTGGTGGGCTCTCCTATATCTGGGGCTGAGTTTGCTGAGGTAGTTAAAAAGCTCCTGGATGAGATGCTGGATGCTGTGGGGCTGTCTTTGTTGACAAGACTCTGCAGCATAGCGTGGACATCGGGGACGGTACTTCTGGATTGGCAGACCGGGGTGGTGGTTCCTCTCTTTAAGAAGGGGGACCGGAGGGTGTGTTCCAACTATCGTGGGATCACACTCCTCAGCCTTTTCCGGTAAGGTTTATTCAGGTGTTCTGGGGAGGAGGCTACGCCGGATAGTCGAACCTCGGATTCAGAAGGAACAGTGTGCTTTTCGTCCTGGTCGTGGAACTGTGGACCACCTATATACTCTCTGCAGGGTTCTTGAGGGTGCATGGAAGTTTTCCCAACCAGTCTACATGTGCTTTGTGGATTTGGACAAGGCATCCGAGTGTGTCCCTCCGGAGGTCCTGTGGGGAGTGCTCAGAGAGTATGGGGTATCGTACTGTCTTATTGTGGTGGTCCACTCCCTGTACGATCAGTGTCAGAGCTTGGTTCGCACGTTTCCAGTGAGGGGTGGACTCCGCCAAGGATGCCCTTTGTCACCGATTCTGTTCATAACTTTTACGGACAGAATCTCTAGGCGCAGTCAAGGCGTTGAGGGCTTCCGGTTTGGTGGTCGCGGGATTATGTCTCTGCTTTTTGCAGATGATGTGGTCCTGATGGTTTCATCTGGCCGGGATCTTCAGCTGTCACTGGATCGGTTCACAGCCTAGTGTGAAGTGACCGGAATGGGAATCAGCACGTCCAAGTCCGAGTCCTTGGTTCTCTCCCGGAAAAGGGTGGAGTGTCATCTCCAGGTTGGGCAGGAGACCCTGCCCCAAGTGGAGGAGTTCAAGTACCTAGGAGTCTTGTTCACGAGTCGGGGAAGAGTGGATCGTGAGATCAACAGGCGGATCGGTGCGGTGTCTGCAGTAATGCGGACGTTGTACCGATCCGTTATGGTGAAGAAGGAGCTAAGCCGGAAGGCAAAGTTGTCAATTTATCGATCGATCAATGTTCTCATCCTCGCCTATGGTCATGAGCTTTGGGTCTTGACCGAAAAGATAAGATCACAAGTACAAGCGGTTGAAATGAGTTTCCTCTGCCGTGTGGCGGAGCTCTCCCTTAGAGATAGGGTGAGAAGCTCTGTCATCCGGGAGGAACTCAAAGTAAAGCCACTGCTCCTCCACATCGAGAGGAGCCAGATGAGGTGGTTCGGGCATCTGGTCAGGATGCCACCCGAACGCCTCCCTAGGGAGGTGTCCAACCGGTAGTTGGCCAAGGGGAAGACCCAGGACACATTGGGAAGACTATGTCTCCCGGCTGGCCTGGGAACGCCTCGGGATCCCCCGGGAGGAACTAGACGAAGTGGCTGGGGAGAGGGAAGTCTAGGCTTTCCTGCTTAGGCTGCTGCCCCCGCAACACGACCTCGGATAAGCAGAAGAAGATTGATGGATGGAATATGAAAGATTTATACACATAACTCCAAAACAAAACATGGAATCCGTCTAAAAAGTCTGTAATATTGAATTTATGTGAGTTTTACCAGAATCAGGTATTTTGGAAACGTTCACAAATACAAAAATTAGGTTTTACTGGCCTCATATTGGTCACACTCAATGAGACAGTTTTTGAAACATAACTCCAAAAATACACATGCAAACTGTCTAATAATGCCTGAAGAAATGTATCATTGTAAGTTTAACTAGGGAAAAACATTTAATAAGGTTTTCAAAAACAAAAAGTAGTTTTTTACTCAATATGACAATTATGTTCTTAGAATCCTGAGATAATGCGAAAAAAAGCACTAAAAATGTAGTCAAACATAACTTCTAAAAAACACATGCAAAATGACTAATAATGTCTCGAGATATGTATCTTTAATAGTTGTACTAGAAAATGATCTTTTGTAAGGTTTGCAAAGAAACAAGTTTTTTTTTTATTCAATACAACAGTATAACTGTCATACTAAATATGAAAAGTTTATGAACATAACTCCAAACACAAACATAAAAGCTGTCTAAAAAAGCCTGTAATATAGAATAATTGTGAGTTTTACCAGAATCAGGTATTTTAGAAAGGTTCATGAATACAAAAAATTTGGTTTTACTGGCTTCATATCGGTCATACTCAATATGACAGTTTTTGAAACATAACTGTACCCCGCCTTCCGCCCGATTGTAGCTGAGATAGGCGCCAGCGCCCCCCGCGACCCCAAAAGGGAATAATCGGTAGAAAATGGATGGATGGATGGACTACAAAAATACACATGCAAACTGTCTAAAAAAAAACCTGAAGAAATGTATCTTTGTGAGTTTTCCTGGAAAAAAACATTTCGTAAGATTTGCACAAACAAAAAGTTTTTTTTTAACCCAATTTGACAGTAATGTACGTAGAAATCTAAAATAATGCAAACAAAGCAATACAAATGTTTTCCATCATAATTCCTAATCCAAATGTGCAAAATGTCTAAGAATGCCTGTAATATTGAATCCATGTGAGTTTTACTAGATACAGTTGTTTTTCTATGGTTTGCAAATACAAAGATTAGGTTTTCTCAATATGACTGTATAGTGTAACACTCAATATGACTGTTATTTAAACATAACTCCTACACCACAAATGCAAATCGGCTAAAAGGGCCTGAATAAATGCATCTTTGGGAGTTTTACTGGAAACATGTGCTTTTTTATATCTTGCAAATGCAAAAACTAGTTTTTTACTCAATATGACAATAATGTTCTTAGAATCTGAGATAATGCGAAAAAAGCAATACAATTGTATTCAAATATAACTTCTAAAAAACACATGCAAAAATGGCTAATAATGTATATTTAGTAGTTATACTACAAAACTTATCTTTTGTAAGGTTTGCAAAGACACAAGTTAGTTTTTTTAATTCTGTATATCAGTATAACTGTCATACTAAATATGATAAGTTCATAAACATAACTCCAAAACCAATCATGAAATCTTTCAAAAAAAAAAGCCTGTAATATTAAATTCATGTGAGTTTTACCAGAATCAGGTATTTTGAAAAGGTTCACGAATACAAAAATTAGGTTTTACTGGCATCACATTGGTCACACTCAATATGACAGTTTTTCAAACATAACTTCTAAAAAACACATGCAAAATGACTAATAATGCATTGAGATATGTATCTTTAATAATTGTACTAGAAAATGATATTTTGCAAGGTTTGCAAAGAAACAAGTTAGTTTTTTTTAAATTCAATATAACAGTACAACTGTCATACTAAATATGGAAAGTTTATGAACATAACTCCAAAAACACACATGAAAGCTGACTAAAAAAGCCTGTAATATTGAATAATTGTGACTTTCACCAGAATCAGGTATTTTATAAAGGTTCATAAATACAAAAAATTAGGTTTTACTGGCTTCATATTGGTCATACTTAATATGACAGTTTTTGAAACATAACTCCAAAAATACACATACAAAATGTCTAATAATGTCTGAAGGAATGTATCTTTGTTTATTTTACTGGAAAAAAACATTTGGTAATGTTTGCAAAAACAAAAAGTAATTGTTTTACCCAATTTGACAGTAATGTACTTAAAATCCTGAGATAATGCGAAAAAAGCAATAAAAAATTATTCTAACATTATTCCTATTTCAAACGTGCAAACTGTCTAAAAATGCCTGTGATATTGAATCCATGTGAGTTTTTCTAGATACAGTTGTTTTTTCATGGTTTGCCCATACAAAAATTAGGTTTTACTCAATATGACTGTAAACTGGATGTAAGGACAAGTCATCACTTGCAGGGCATTACTGCCTGACGGACCTCCGACAGTGCCATGTGGCGCTTGCTGCAGGGTCATCAGCCGGGAGCCACCCTTCATGGAGGTTTTGCTCTTTTAATCCCGGAACATCTCTGGGTGGTGGAGCAGCCGCCCCCTACAACCAGCTAAAGGGTCCATACTGTACCCACATTCCAACCCGGGTGTTATTGCTGTTGTGTACATGGAAAGAGTCCTAAGGGACTATGCATGGCAGGGACGTCCATCTCCCAGAGTCAAGCCTAAAACTCAACATGACAATAATCACAATATGACAATAATGTTCTTAGAATCCTGAGATAGTGTGAAAAAGGCAATAAAAATGTATTCGGACGTAAGATCTAAACAACACATGCAAAATGGCCAATAATGCCTAGAGATATGTATCTTTAATAGTTGTATTAGAAAAATTATCTTTTGTAAGGTTTGCAAAGACACAAGTTAGCTTTTTTATTCAATATAACAGTATAACTGTCATACTAAATATAAAAAGTCTGTAAACATAACTCCAAAACCAAACATGAAATTTTTCTAAAAAAAGCCTGTATTATTGAATTTATGTAAGTTTTACAAGAATCAGGTATTTTGGAAAGGTTCAAAAACACAGTAACTAGGTTTTATGGACTCATATTGGTCACACTCAATATGACAGTTTTTGAAACAAAACTCCAAAAATACACGTGCAACTGTCTAAAAAAAACCTGAAGAAATGTATCTTTGTGAGTTTTCCTTGAAAAAAATATTTGGTAAAATTTGCACAAACAAAAAGTTTTTTTTTTTTTAACAATTTGACAGTAATGTACGTAGAATCCTGAGATAATGCGAAAAAAGCAATACAAATGTTTTCCATCATAATTCCTAATCAGAACGTGCAAAATGTCTAAGAATGTCTGTAATATTGAATCCATGTGAGTTTTACGAGATGAAGTTGTTTTTCTATGGTTTGCAAATACAAAGATTGGGTTTTACTCAATATGACTGTATACTGTAACAATCAATATGACAGTTATTTAAACATAACTCCTACACCACACATGCAAATCGGCTAAAAAGGCCTGAATTAATGCAACTTTGGGAGTTTTACTGGAAACATATACTTTTTTAAATCTTGCAAATGCAAAAAGTAGTTTTTACTCAATATGACAATAATGTTATTAGAATCTTGAGATAATGCAAAAAAAGCAATAAAATGTATTCAAACATAACTAATAAACAACACATGCAAAATGTCCCATAATATCCAGAGATATGTATCTTTGTTTGTGGTACTAGAAAAATTATCTTTTGTAAAAAGTAATTTTTTACTCAATTTGACAAGAATGTACATACAATTCTGAGATAATGCGAAAAAAGCAATAAAAATGTATTCCAACATAATTCCTAATCCAAACATGCAAAATGTCTAAAAATGCCTGTGATATTGAATCCATGTGAGTTTTACTAGTTACAGTTGTTTTTTTATGGTTTGCAAATACCAATATTTGATTTTACTCGATATGACTGTATACTGTAACAATATGACAGTTATTTAAACATAATTTCTACACCACAAATAAAAACTGGCTAATAATGCCTGAAATGATGTATCTTTGGGAGTTTTACTCGAAACATATGTTTTTTTAAATCTTGCAAATGCAAAAAGTAGTATTTTACTCAATATGACTATAATTTTCTTAGAATCCTGAGATAATGCGAAAAAAGCAATTAAAATGTATTCAAACATAACTTCTAAACAGAACATGCAAAATTGCTATTAATGCCAAAAGATATGTATTTTTGTTAGTTGTACTAGAAAAATGATCTTTTGTGAGGTTCACAAAGACACAGGTTAGTTTTTTTATTCAATATAACAGTATAACTGTCATACTAAATATGAAAGGTGTATAATCATAACTCCAAAACCAAACATGAAATTTGTCTAAAAAAGCCTGTAATATTGAATTTATGTGAGTTTGAACGGAATCAGGTATTTTGGAAAGGTTCACAAATACCTCATACTGGCCTCATATTGGTCAAATTCAAAATGTCAGTTATTGAAACATAACTCCAAAAATACACATGCAAAATGTCTAATAATGCCTGAAGAAATGAATCGTTGAGAGTTTTCAGGAAAAAAAAAAACCTTTGGTAGGGTTCGCAAAAACAGAAAGTAATTTTTCATTCATTTTGACAGTAATGTACTTAGAATCCTGAGCTAATGCGAAAGAAAATCAATAATAATGTATTCCAACATAATTCCTAATCCAAACGTACAAAATGTATAAAAATGCCTGTGATATTGAAAACTTGTGAGTTTTACTAGATAAAGTTGTTTTTCTAGGGTTTGCAAATACAAAAATGAGGTATTACTCAATATGACTGTATACTGTAACACTCAAAATGACAGTTATTTATACATAACTCCTACACCACACATGAAAAATGGCTAATAATGCCTGAAATAATGCATCTTTGGGAGTTTTACTCGAAACATATACTTTTTTAAAACTTGCAAATGCAAAAAGTAGTCTTTTACTCAATATGGCTATAATGTTCTTAGAATGCTGAGATAATGCGAAAAAAGAAATAAAAATGTTTTCAAACATAACTTCTAAACAACACATGCAAAATTGCTAATAATGCCTAGAGATATGTATTTTTGTTAGTTGTACTAGGAAAATGATCTTATGTGAGGTTCACAATTACACAGGTTAGTTTTTTTATTCAATATAACAGTATGACTTTCATACTAAATATGAAAGGTTTATAATGATAACTCTAAAACCAAACATGAAATGTGTCTAAAAAAGCCTGTAATATTGAATGTATGTGAGTTTTACCGGGATCAGGTATTTTGGAAAAGTTCACAAATACAGAAATCAGGTTTTACTGGCCTCGAATTGGTCAAACTCAAAATGTCAATTTTTGAAACATAACTCCAAAAATACACATGCAAAATGTCTAATAATGCCTGAAGAAATGCATCTTTGAGAGTTTTACTGAAAAAAAAAAACATTTGGTAGGGTTTGCAAAAACAAGAAGTAATGGTTTACTCAATTTGACAGTAATGTACTCAGAATCCTGAGATAATGCGAAAAAAGCAATAAAAATGTATTCCCACATAACTCCTAATCCAAACGTGCAAAATGTCTAAAAATGCCTGTGATATTGAATACATGTGAGTTTTACTAGATACAGTTTTTTTTCTATGGTTTGCAAATACAAAAATGAGGTATTACTCAATATGACTGTATACTGTAACACTCAATATGACAGTTATTTAAACATAACTCCTACACCACACATGAAAAATGGCTAATAATGCCTGAAATAATGCATCTTTGGGAGTTTTGCTAGAAACATATGCTTTTTTAAATCTTGCAAATGCAAAAAGTTGTTTTTTACTCAATATGACTATAATTTTCTTAAAATCCTGAGATAATGCGAAAAAAGCAATAAAAATGTATTCAAACATAACTTCTAAACAAAACATGCAAAATGGCTAATAATGCCTAAAGATATGTATTTTTGTTGGTTGCACTAGAAAAATGATCTTTTGTGAGGTTCACAAAGACACAAGTTAGTTTTTTTATTCAATATAACAGTATAACTGTCATACTATAAAGGAAAGGTTTTTAATCATAACTCCAAAACCAAACATGAAAATTGTCTAAAAAAGCCTGTAATATTGAATTTATGTGAGTTTTAACGGAATCAGGTATTTTGGAAAGGTTCACAAATACAAAAATCAGGTTTTACTGGCCTCATATTGGTCAAACTCAAAATGTCCGTTTTTGAAACATAACTCCAAAAATACACATGCAAAATGTCTAATAATGCCTGAAGGAATGCATCTTTGAGAGTTTTCCTGAAGAAAAAAAAAACATTTGGTAGGGTCTGCAAAAACAAAAAGTTATTTTTTTACTCAATTTGACAGTAATGTACTTAGAATCCTGTGATAATGCGAAAAAAGCAATAAAAATATATAACAACATAAATCCTAATCCAAACTTGCAAAAGGTTTAAAAATGCCTGTGATATTGAATACATGTGAGTTTTACTAGATACAGTTGTTTTTCTAGGGTTTGCAAATACAAAAATGAGGTATTACTCAATATGACTGTATACTGTAACACTCAATATGACAGTTATTTAAACATAACTCCTACACCACACACGAATAATAGCTAATAATGCCTGAAATAATGCATCTTTGGGAGTTTTACTCGAAACATATGTTTTTTAAATCTTGCAAATGCAAAAAGTATTTTTTTACTCAATATGACTATTGTTGTTTTACAATCCGGAGATAATGCGAAAAAAGCAATAAAAATGTAACTCCAAATCAGGTATTTTGGAAAGGTTCACAAATACCTCATACTGGATGAGGTATTTGTGAACCTTTCCAAAATACCTGATTCCGGTAAAACTCACATACATTCAATATTACAGGATTTTTTGGACACATTTCATGTTTGGTTTTGGAGTTATGGTTATAAACCTTTCATATTTAGTATGACAGTTACACTGTTATATTGAATAAAAAAACTAACTTGTGTCTTTGTGAACCTCACATCAGATCATTTTTCTAGTACAACTAACAAAAATACACATCTCTAGGCATATTTAGCCATGTTGCATGTGTTGTTTAGAAGTTATGTTTGAATACATTTTTATAGCTTTTTTTGCATTATCTCAGGATTCTAAGAACATTATAGTCACTTTGAGTAAAAAAAAACTACTTTTTGCATTTGCAAGATAAAAAAAAGCATACGTTTCGAGGAAAACTCCAAAAGATGCATTATTTCAGGCATTATTAGCTATTATTCATGTGTGGTATAGGAGTTATGTTTAAATAACTGTCATATTGAGTGTTACAGTATACAGTCATATTGAGTAATACCTAATTTTTGTATTTGCAAACCCTAGAAAAACAACTGTATCTAGTAAAACTCACATGTAATCAATATCACATGCATTTTTAGACATTTTGCACGTTTGGATTAGGAATTATGTTGGAATACATTTTTATTGCTTTTTTCGCATTATCTCAGGATTATAAGTACGTTACTGTCAAATTGAGTAAAAAATTACTTTTTGTTTTTGCAAACCCTACCAAATGTTTTTTTTTTTCAGGAAAACTCTCAAAGATGCATTTCTTCAGGCATTATTAGACATTTTGCATGTGTATTTTTGGAGTTATGTTTCAAAAACTGACATTTTGAGTTTGACCAATATGAGGCCATTAAAACCTGATCTTTGTATTTGTGAAGCTTTCCAAAATACCTGATTCCGTTAAAACGCACATAAATTCAATATTACAGGCTTTTTTAGACAAATTTCATGTTTGGTTTTGGAGTTATGATTATAAACCTTTCATATTTAGTATGACAGTTATACTGTTTTATTGAATAAAAAAACAAACTTCTGTCTTTGTGAACCTCACAAAAGATCATTTTTCTAGTACAACTAACAAAAATACATATCTTTAGGCATTATTAGCCATTTTGCATGTTTTTGTTTAGAAGTTATGTTTGAATACATTTTTATTGCTTTTTTCGTATTATCTCAGATTCTAAGAAATTTATAGTTATATTGAGTAAAAAACAACTTTTTGCATTTGCAAGATTTAAAAAAGCATATGTTTCGAGTAAAACTCCCAAAGATAAATTATTTCAGGCATTATTAGCCATTTTTCATGTGTGGTGTAGGATATATGTTTAAATAACTGTCATATTGAGTGTTAGAGTATACAGTCATATTGAGTAATACCTAATTTTTGGATTTGCAAACCCTAGAAAAACAACTTTATCTAGTAAAACTCACATGTATTCAATATCACAGGCATTTTTAGACATTTTGCAGGTTTGGATTCGGAATTATGTTGTTATACATTTTTATAGCTTTTTTCGCATTATCTCAGGATTCTAAGTACATTACAGTCAAATTGAGAAAAAAATTACTTTTTGTTTTTGCAAACCCTACCAAATGTTTTTTTTTTCAGGAAAACTCTCAAAGATGCATTTCTTCAGGCATTATTAGACATTTTGCATGTGTATTTTTGGAGTTATGTTTCAAAAACTGACATTTTGAGTTTGACCAATATGAGGCCAGTAAAAACAGATTTTTGTATTTGTGAACCTTTCCAAAATACCTGATTCCGTTAAAACTCACATATATTCAATATTACAGGCTTTTTTAGACACATTTCATGTATGGTTTTGGAGTTAAGATTATAAACCTTTCATATATAGTATGACAGTTATACTGTTATATTGAATAAAAAACTAACTTGTGTCTTTGTGAACCTCACAAAAGATCATTTTTCTAGTGCAACCAACAAAAATACATATCTTTGGGCATTATTAGCCATTTTGCATGTGTTGTTTAGAAGTTATGTTTGAATACATTTTATTGCTTTTTTCGCATTATCTCAGGATTCTAAGAAAATTATAGTCATATTGAGTAAAAAACTACTTTTTGCATTTGCAAGATTTAAAAAAAGCATATGTTTCGAGTAAAACTCCCAAAGATACATTATTTCAGGCATTATTAGCCATTTTTCATGTGTGGTGTAGGAGTTATGTTTAAATAACTGTCATATTGAGTGTTACAGTATACAGTCATATTGAGTAATACCTCATTTTTGTATTTGCAAATCATAGAAAAACATCTGTATCTAGTAAAACTCACATGTATTCAATATCACGGGCATTTTTAGACATTTTGCAGGTTTGGATTAGGAATTATGTTGGAATACATTTTTATTGCTTTTTTCGCATTATCTCAGGATTCTAAGTACATTACTGTCAAATTGAGTAAAACATTACTTTTTGTTTTTCCAAACCCTACCAAAGGTTTTTTTTTCAGGAAAACTCTCAAAGATGCATTTCTTCAGGCATTATTAGACATTTTGCATGTGTATTTTTGGAGTTATGTTTCAAAAACTGACATTTTGAGTTTGACTAATATGAAGCCAGTAAAACCTGATTTTTGTATTAGTGAAGCTTTCCAAAATACCTGATTCCGTTAAAACTCACATAAATTCAATATTACAGGCTTTTTTAGACAAATTTCATGTTTGGTTTTAGAGTTATGATTAAAAACCTTTCATATTTAGTATGAGAGTTATACTGTTATATTGAATAAAAAAACTAACTTGTGTCTTTGTGAACCTCACAAAAGATCATTTTTCTAGTACAACTAACAAAAATACATATCTTTAGGCATTATTAGCAATTTTGCATGTGTTGTTTAGAAGTTATGTTTGAATACATATTTATTGCTTTTTTGCATTATCTCAGGATTGCAAGACTATTATATTCATATTGAGTAAAAAACTACTTTTTGCATTTGCAAGATTTAAAAAAGCATATGTTTCGAGTAAAACTCCCAAAGATACATCATTTCAGGCATTATTAGCCATTTTTCATGTGTGGTGTAGGAGTTATGTTTAAATAACTGTCATATTGAGTGTTACAGTATACAGTCATATTGAGTAATACCTCATTTTTGTATCTGCAAACCATAGAAAAACAACTGTATCTAGTAAAACTCACATGTATTCAATATCACAGGCATTTTTAGACATTTTGCACGTTTGGATTAGGAGTTATGTGGGAATACATTTTTATTGCTTTTTTCGCATTATCTCAGGATTCTGAGTACATTACTGTCAAAATGAGTAAACCATTACTTCTTGTTTTTGCAAACCCGACCAAATGTTTTTTTTTCAGTAAAACTCTCAAAGATGCATTTCTTCATGCATTATTAGACATTTTGCATGTGTATTTTTGGAGTTATGTTTCAAAAATTGACATTTTGAGTTTGACCAATATGAGGCCAGTAAAACCTGATTTCTGTATTTGTGAACTTTTCCAAAATACCTGATTCCGGTAAAACTCACATAAATTCAATATTACAGGCTTTTTTTAGACAAATCTCATGTTTGGTTTTGGAGTTATCATTATAAACCTTTCATATTTAGTATGACAATTATACTGTTATATTGCATAAAAAAAATAAACCCTTGTCATTGTGAACCTCACAAAAGATCATTTTCCTAGTACAACTAACAAAAATACATATCTCTAGGCATTATTAGCAATTTTGCATGTGTTGTTTAGAAGTTATGTTTGAATACATTTGTCTTGCTTTTTTCGCATTATCGCAGGATTCTAAGAACATTATAGCCATATTGAGCAAAAGAATCCTTTTTGCATTTGCAAGATTTAAAAAAGCATATGTTTCGAGTAAAACTCCCAAAGATGCATTATTTCAGGCATTATTAGCCATTTTTCATGTTTGGTGTAGGAGTTATGTTTAAATAACTGTCATATTGAGTGTTACAGTATACAGTCATATTGAGTAATACCTCATTTTTGTATTTGCAAACCATAGAAAAACAACTGTATCTAGTAAAACTCACATGTATTCAATATCACAGGCATTTTTAGACATTTTGCACGTTTGGGTTATGAATTATGTTGGAATACATTTGTATTGCTTTTTTCGCATTATCTCAGGATTCTGAGTACATTACTGTCAAATTCAGTAAACCATTACTTCTTGTTTTTGCAAACCCGACCAAATGTTTTTTTTTTTCAGTAAAACTCTCAAAGATGCATTTCTTCATGCATGATTAGACATTTTGCATGTGTATTTTTGGAGTTATGTTTCAAAAATTGACATTTTGAGTTTGACCAATATGAGGCCAGTAAAACCTGATTTCTGTATTTGTGAACTTTTCCAAAATACCTGATTCCGGTAAAACTCACATAAATTCAATATTACAGGCTTTTTTAGACAAATCTCATGTTTGGTTTTGGAATCATCATTATAAACCTTTCATATTTAGTATGACAGTTATACTGTTATATTGCATAAAAAAAATAAACCTGTGTCATTGTGAACCTCACAAAAGATCATTTTCCTAGTACAACTAACAAAAATACATATCTCTAGGCATTATTAGCAATTTTGCATGTGTTGTTTAGAAGTTATGTTTGAATACATTTTTATTGCTTTTTTCGCATTATCGCAGGATTCTAAGAACATTATAGCCATATTGAGTAAAAGACTACTTTTTGCATTTGCAAGATTTAAAAAAGCATTAGTTTCGAGTAAAACTCCCAAAGATGCATTATTTCAGGCATTATTAGCCATTTTTCATGTGTGGTGTAGGAGTTATGTTTAAATAACTGTCATATTGAGTGTTACAGTATACAGTCATATTGAGTAATACCTCATTTTTGTATCTGCAAACCATAGAAAAACAACTGGATCTAGTAAAACTCACATGTATTCAATATCACAGGCATTTTTAGACATTTTGCACGTTTGGATTAGGAGTTATGTGGGAATACATTTTTATTGCTTTTTTCGCATTATCTCAGGATTTTAAGAACATTATAGCCATATTGAGTAAAAGACTACTTTTTGCATTTGCAAGATTTAAAAAAGCATATGTTTCGAGTAAAACTCCCAAAGATGCATTATTTCAGGCATTATTAGCCATTTTTCATGTGTGGTGTAGGAGTTATGTTTAAATAACTGTCATATTGAGTGTTACAGTATACAGTCATATTGAGTAATACCTAATTTTTGTATTTGCAAACCATAGAAAAACAAATGTATCTAGTAAAACTCACATTTATTCAATATCACAGGCATTTTTAGACATTTTGCACGTTTGGATTAGGAATTATGTTGGAATACATTTTTATTGCTTTTTTTCACATTATCTCAGGATTCTGAATACATTACTGTCAAATTGAGTAAACCATTACTTCTTGTTTTTGCAGACCTTACCAAATGTTTTTTTTTTCAGTAACACTCCCAAAGATGCATTATTTCAGGCATTATTAGCCATTTTTCATGTGTGGTGTAGGAGTTATGTTTAAATAACTGTCATATTGAGTGTTACAGTATACAGTCATATTGAGTAATACCTAATTTTTGTATTTGCAAACCATAGAAAAACAAATGTATCTAGTAAAACTCACATTTATTCAATATCACAGGCATTTTTAGACATTTTGCACGTTTGGATTAGGAATTATGTTGGAATACATTTTTATTGCTTTTTTGGCATTATCTCAGGATTCTGAGTACATTACTGTCAAATTGAGTAAACCATTACTTCTTGTTTTTGCAAACCCGACCAAATGTTTTTTTTTTCAGTAAAATTCTCAAAGATGCATTTCTTCATGCATTATTAGACATTTTGCATGTATATTTTTGGAGTTATGTTTCAAAAATTGACATTTTGAGTTTGACCAATATGAGGCCAGTAAAACCCTAATTTTTGTATTTGTGAACTTTTCCAAAATACCTGATTCCGGTAAAACTAACATAAATTCAATATTACAGGTTTTTTTGGACAAATCTCATGTTTGGTTTTGGAGTTATCATTATAAACCTTTCATATTTAGTATGACAGTTATACTGTTATATTGAATAAAAAAATAAACCTGTGTCATTGTGAACCTCACAAAAGATAATTTTTCCAGTACAACTAACAAAAATACATATCTTTAGGCATTAATAGCAATTTTGCATCTGTTGTTTAGAAGTTATGTTTGAATACATTTTAATTGCTTTCTTCGCATTATCTCAGGATTCTAAGAAAATTATAGTCATATTGAGTAAAAAACAACTTTTTGCATTTGCAAGATTTAAAAAAGCATATGTTTCGAGTAAAACTCCCAAAGATACATCATTTCAGGCATTATTAGCCAGTTTTTATTTGTGTTGTAGGAATTATGTTTAAATAACTGTCATATTGTTACAGTATACAGTCATATCGAGTAAAATCAAATATTTGTATTTGCAAACCATAAAAAAACAACTGTAACTAGTAAAACTCACATGGATTCAATATCACAGGCATTTTTTGACATTTTGCACGTTTGGATTAGGAATTATGTTGGAATACATTTTTATTGCTTTTTTTTTAGTATCTCAGAATTGTATGTACATTCTTGTCAAATTGAGTAAAAAATTACTTTTTACAAAAGATCATTTTTTTAGTACCACAAACAAAGATACATATCTCTGGGCATTAGGGGACATTTTGCATGTGTTGTTTATTAGTTATGTTTGAATACATTTTTATTGGTTTTTTTGCATTATCTCAAGATTCTAAGAACATTATTGTCATATTGAGTAAAAACTACTTTTTGCATTTGCAAAATTTAAAAAAGCATATGTTTCCAGTAAAACTCCATAAGATGCATTAATTCAGGCCTTTTTAGCCGATTTGCATGTGTGGTTTAGGAGTTATGTTTAAATAACTGTCATATTGAGTGTTACAGTATACAGTCATATTGAGTAAAACCCAATCTTTGTATTTGCAAACCATGGAAAAACAACTGTATCTAGTAAAACTCACATGGATTCAATATTACAGACATTCTTAGACATTTTGCACGTTCTGATTAGGAATTATGATGGAAAACATTTGTATTGCTTTTTTCGCATTATCTCAGGATTCTACGTACATTACTGTCAAATTGTTAAAAAAAAAAAACTTTTTGTTTGTGCAAATTTTACCAAATATTTTTTTCCAGGAAAACTCACAAAGATACATTTCTTCAGGTTTTTTTTTAGACAGTTGCACGTGTATTTTTGGAGTTTTGTTTCAAAAACTGTCATATTGAGTGTGACCAATATGAGGCCATAAAACCTAATTACTGTGTTTTTGAACCTTTCCAAAATACCTGATTCTTGTAAAACTCACATAAATTCAATAAAACAGGCTTTTTTTTTTTTTAGAAAAATTTCATGTTTGGTTTTGGAGTTATGTTTACAGACTTTTTATATTTAGTATGACAGTTATACTGTTATATTGAATAAAAAAGCTAACTTGTGTCTTTGCAAACCTTACAAAAGATAATTTTTCTAATACAACTATTAAAGATACATATCTCTAGGCATTATTGGCCATTTTGCATGTGTTGTTTAGATGTTACGTCCGAATACATTTGTATTGCTTTTTTCACACTATCTCAGGATTCTAAGAACATTATTGTCATATTGTGATTATTGTCATATTGAGTTTTTGGCTTGACTCTGGGAGATGGACGTCCCTGCCATGCATAGTCCCTTAGGACTCTTTCCATGTACACAACAGCAATAACACCCGGGTTGGAATGTGGGTACAGTATGGACCCTTTAGCTGGTTGTAGGGGGCGGCTGCTCCACCACCCAGAGATGTTCCGGGATTAAAAGAGCAAAACATCCGTGAAGGGTGGCTCCCGGCTGATGACCCTGCAGCCAGCGCCACATGGCACTGTCGGAGGTCCGTCAGGCAGTAATGCCCTGCAAGTGATGACTTGTCCTTACATCCAGTTTACAGTCATATTGAGTAAAACCTAATTTTTGTATGGGCAAACCATGAAAAAACAACTGTATCTAGAAAAACTCACATGGATTCAATATCACAGGCATTTTTAGACAGTTTGCACGTTTGAAATAGGAATAATGTTAGAATAATTTTTTATTGCTTTTTTCGCATTATCTCAGGATTTTAAGTACATTACTGTCAAATTGGGTAAAACAATTACTTTTTGTTTTTGCAAACATTACCAAATGTTTTTTTTCCAGTAAAATAAACAAAGATACATTTCTTCAGACATTATTAGACATTTTGTATGTGTATTTTTGGAGTTATGTTTAGAAAACTGTCATATTGAGTATTTATGAACCTTTATAAAATACCTGATTCTGGTAAAACTCACAATTATTCAATATTACAGGCTTTTTTAGTCAGCTTTCATGTGTGTTTTTGGAGTTATGTTCATAATTTTTTCATATTTAGTATGACAGTTGTACTGTTTTATTGAATTTTAAAAAAACTAACTTGTTTCTTTGCAAACCTTACAAAATATCATTTTCTAGTACAACTATTAAAGATACATATCTCTATGCATTATTAGTCATTTTGCATGTGTTTTTTTAGAAGTTATGTTTGAAAAATTGTCATATTGAGTGTGACCAATGTGATGCCAGTAAAACTTAATTTTTGTATTCGTGAACCTTTTCAAACTACCTAATTCTGGTAAAATTCACATGAATTTAATATTACAGGCTTTTTTTTTTTTGAAAGATTTCATGATTGGTTTTGGAGTTATGTTTATGAACTTATCATATTTAGTATGACAGTTATACTGATATACAGAATTAAAAAAACTAACTTGTGTCTTTGCAAACCTTACAAAAGATAATTTTTGTAGTATAACTACTAAATATACATTATTAGCCATTTTTGCATGTGTTGTTTAGAAGTTATATTTGAATACAATTGTATTGCTTTTTTCGCATTATCTCAGATTCTAAGAACATTATTGTCATATTGAGTAAAAAACTAGTTTTTGCATTTGCAAGATATAAAAAAGCACGTTTCCAGTAAAACTCCCAAAGATGCATTTATTCAGGCCCTTTTAGCCGATTTGCATGTGTGGTGTAGGAGTTATGCTTAAATAACAGTCATATTGAGTGTTACACTATACAGTCATATTGAGAAAACCTAATCTTTGTTTTTGCAAACCATAGAAAAACAACTGTATCTAGTAAAACTCACATGGATTCAATATTACAGGCATTCTTAGACATTTTGCACATTTGGATTAGGAATTATGATGGAAAACATTTGTATTGCTTTGTTTGCATTATCTCAGAATTCTACGTACATTACTGTCAAATTGGGTTAAAAAAAACTTTTTGTTTGTGCAAATCTTACGAAATATTTTTTTTCCAGGAAAACTCACAAAGATACGTTTCTTCAGGTTTTTTTTAGACAGTTTGCATGTGTATTTTTGTAGTTATGTTTCAAAAACTGTCATATTGAGTATGAACGATATGAAGCCAGTAAAACCAAATGTTTTGTATTCATGAACCTTTCTAAAATACCTGATTCTGGTAAAACTCACAATTATTCTATATTACAGTTTTTTTAGTTTGTTTTTGGAGTTATGTTCATAAACTTTTCATATTTAGTATGACAGTTATACTGTTATATTGAATTAAAAAAAACTTGTTTCTTTGCAAACCTTACAAAAGATAATTTTCTAGTACAACTATTAAAGATACATATCTCTAGGCATTATTAGTCATTTTGCATGTGTTTTTTAGAAGTTATGTTTGACTACATTTTTAGTGCTTTTTTTCGCATTATCTCAGGATTCTAAGAACATAACTGTCATGTTGAGTAAAAAACTACTTTTTGTTTTTGAAAACCTTATTAAATTTTTTTTTCCCCAGTTAAACTTACAATGATACATTTCTTCAGGCATTATTAGACAGTTTGCATGTGTATTTTTGGAGTTATGTTTCAAAAACTGTCTCATTGAGTGTGACCAATATGAGGCCAGTAAAACCTAATTTTTGGATTTGTGAACGTTTCCAAAATAGCTGATTCTGGTAAAACTCACATAAATTCAATATTACAGGATTTTTAGATGGATTCCATGTTTTGTTTTGGAGTTATGTGTATAAATCTTTCATATTCCATCCATCCATCTTCTTCTGCTTATCCGAGGTCGTGTCGCGGGGGCAGCAGCCTAAGCAGGAAAGCCTAGACTTCCCTCTCCCCAGCCACTTCGTCTAGTTCCTCCCGGGGGATCCCGGTGCGTTCCCAGGCCAGCCGGGAGACATAGTCTTCCCAATGTGTCCTGGGTCTTCCCCTTGGCCAACTACCGGTTGGACACCTCCCTAGGGAGGCGTTCGGGTGGCATCCTGACCAGATGCCCGAACCACCTCATCTGGCTCCTCTCGATGTGGAGGAGCAGTGGCTTTACTTTGAGTTCCTCCCGGATGACAGAGCTTCTCACCCTATCTCTAAGGGAGAGCTCCGCCACACGGCAGAGGAAACTCATTTCGACCGCTTGTACTTGTGATCTTATCTGTTCGGTCAAGACCCAAAGCTCATGACCATAGGCGAGGATGAGAACATTGATCGACCGGTAAATTGAGAGCTTTGCCTTCCGGCTTAGCTCCTTCTTCACCATAACGGATCGGTACAACGTCCGCATTACTGCAGACGCCGCACCGATCCGCCTGTTGATCTCACGATCCACTCTTCCCCGACTCGTGAACAAGACTCCTAGGTACTTGAACTCCTCCACTTGGGGCAGGGTCTCCTGCCCAACCTGGAGATGACACTCCACCCTTTTCCGGGAGAGAACCAAGGACTCGGACTTGGAGGTGCTGATTCCCATTCCGGTCACTTCACACTAGGCTGTGAACCGATCCAGTGAGAGCAGAAGATCCCAGCCAGATGAAACCATCAGGACCACATCATCTGCAAAAAGCAGAGACATAATCCCGCGACCACCAAACCGGAACCCCTCAACGCCTTGACTGCGCCTAGAAATTCTGTCCATAAAAGTTATGAACAGAATCGGTGACAAAGGGCATCCTTGGCGGAGTCCAACCCTCACTGGAAACGTGCGGACCAAGCTCTGACACTGATCGTACAGGGAGCGGACCACCACAATAAGACAGTACGATACCCCATACTCTCTGAGCACTCCCCACAGGACTTCCGGAGGGACACACTCGGATGCCTTGTCCAAATCCACAAAGCACATGTAGACTGGTTGGGAAAACTTCCATGCACCCTCAAGAACCCTGCAGAGAGTATAGAGATGGTCCACAGTTCCACGACCAGGACAAAAAGCACACTGTTCCTTCTGAATCCGAGGTTCGACTATCCGGCGTAGCCTCCTCTCCAGTACACCTGAATAAACCTTACCGGAAAAGGCTGAGGAGTGTGATCCCACGATAGTTGGAACACACCCTCCGGTCCCCCTTCTTAAAAAGAGGAACCACCACCCCGGTCTGCCAATCCAGAAGTACCGTCCCCGATGTCCACGCAATGCTGCAGAGTCTTGTCAACAAAGACAGCCCCACAGCATCCAGCATCTCATCCACCCCTGGGGCCTTGCCACCGAGGAGCTTTTTAACTACCTCAGCAAACTCAGCCCCAGATATAGGAGAGCCCACCACAGAGTCCCCAGGCACTGCTTCCTCATAGGAAGACGTGTTGGTGGGATTGAGGAGGTCTTCGAAGTATTCCTTCCACCCATCCACAACATCCGCAGTTGAGGTCAGCAGAACACCATCCGCACCATACGCGGTGTTGACAGTTTTTGTCTCCGCAACTGCTGAAGCCGCACACTGGGGATCGGACCGCCAAGTGCCCTGCCTTCGGCGTCCGCCCAGCTCACATTGCACCCGACCTCTCTGGCCCCTGCTATGGGTGGTGAGCCCATTGGAGGGGTGGCCCACGTTGTCTCTTCGGGCTGTGCCCGGCCGAGCCCCATGGGAACAGGATCGGCCACCAAGTGCTCGCCATCGTGCCCCACCTCAGCGCCCGGCTCCAGAAGGGGGCCCCGGTGACCCGCGTCTGGGCGAGGGAAATCTGGGTCCATGCTTTGTCTTCTTCATATTGGTCTTCGAGCTGCTCTTTGTCTGATCCTTCACCTAGGACCTGTTTGTCTTGGGAGACCCTACCAAGGGGCATAAAACTCCCGGACAACATAGCTCCTAGGATCATTGGGACAAGCAAACTCCTCTACCACGATAAGGTGGCAGCTCAGAGAGTATGACAATTATACTGTTATATTGAATAAAAAAACTACCTCGTGTCTTTGAGAACCTTAAAAAACATATTTTTTCTAGTAAAACTGACAAAGAGAAATATCTCTACACTGTAAAAGAAAATCTGTAAAAAAAACGGTCATCTACTGGCAGCTATGGCTGCCAAACGAATACTATAAAATATAAGTAAAACATTGTAAACCAAATAATAATCAAAAACATTATATTTACAGAAATTTTCATGAAACGTTTTGCCGAAAAATATTGCAATTTTACAGATTTTTACTAAATTTTTAGATCAACCACCTTTAATAAAGTAATGATGCAAACAGTTTTGCAGAAAAATACCTTTATTCTACAGAGTATTTCCAAATTAACACGATCAACCAACTTTAATGAAGTGACAATGCTGGCAGTTCCACAGAAAAATACCATTATTTTACAGATTTTTCTCTGAAATGTTGAAATCAGGGGTTTCAAACTCAATTTAAGTGGGCACCACTGGATGCTGAACTATGTGAAGAATAGATTCACCTTCTTCGATTGGATATCCCGACCTAGCAACATACTTTTCAATCCCCCAATTTTGACGAGAGCCTTCCTCTGACCCTCGTGAAGGATTGTCCCAATATCCACGGGACAAGTGCTTTATGGTAGTCCCGTGACAACACTGACATCAAATTTCTCAACGAGCTTTCATAGTGATCATTAATTCAGCAAATCAACAGCAGGCAGACTGAGACGCACGCAAGTTGTGCAAAGTTTTCAACACTAAAAATTCTAACTACAAGTCGTACTTGTTCAACAGCCATACAGATCACACTGACGGTGGCTATACAAAAAAAATTAACACTGTTACAAATATGCGCCACATATTGTGAACTCACATCAAACAAGAATGACAAACACATTTCGGGAGAACATCTTCACTGTAACACAAAATAAACACAAAAGAACAAATACCCAGAATGCCATGCAGCGCTACTCTTCCGGGCTACACCCCCGCCACCACCCCACATCACCGGCCCCCTTCACTCGTCGGTTGAGGTGGGCGGGGTTTAGTGGTTGCGGGGGTGTAGCCGGAACCACTCCAGCCGGAATTATTTTTAAAAAAAGTACAAAATGTTTGGTGTGTTAAAGGAGGTGCTTTTTGTTGCACCCAGTAACGTATTTATATATATTTTTATATTTGGAAGTAGTTTTTTACTCAATATGACTATAATTGTTTTAGGATCCTGAGATAATGCGAAAAAAGCAATAAAAATGTAACTCCAAAACCAAACATGATGCATTATTTCAGGCATTATTAGCCATTTTTCATGTGTGGTGTAGGAGTTATGTTTAAATAACTGTCATATTGAGTGTTACAGTATACAGTCATATTGAGTAATACCTCATTTTTGTATCTGCAAACCATAGAAAAACAACTGTATCTAGTAAAACTCACATGTATTTAATATCACAGGCATTTTTTGACATTTTGCACGTTTAGATTAGGAGTTATGTGGGAATACATTTTTATTGCTTTTTTCGCATTATCTCGGGATTCTGAGTACATTACTGTCAAATTGAGTAAACCATTACTTCTTGTTTTTGCAAACCCGACCAAATGTTTTTTTTTTTCAGTAAAACTCTCAAAGATGCATTTCTTCATGCATTATTAGACATTTTGCATGTGTATTTTTGGAGTTATGTTTCAAAAATTGACATTTTGAGTTTGACCAATATGAGGCCAGTAAAACCTGATTTCTGTATTTGTGAACTTTTCCAAAATACCTGATTCGGGTAAAACTCACATAAATTCAATATTACAGGCTTTTTTAGACAAATCTCATGTTTGGTTTTGGAGTTATCATTATAAACCTTTCATATTTAGTATGACAGTTAGACTGTTATATTGCATAAAAAAAATAAACCTGTGTCATTTTGAACCTCACAAAAGATCATTTTCATAGTACAACTAACAAAAATACATATCCCTAGGCATTATTAGCAATTTTGCATGTGTTGTTTAGAAGTTATGTTTCAATAAATTTTTATTGCTTTTTTCGCATTATCTCAGGATTTTAAGAACATTATAGCCATATTGAGTAAAATACTACTTTTTGCATTTGCAAAATTTAAAAAAGCATATGTTTCGAGTAAAACTCCCAAAGATGCATTATTTCAGGCATTATTAGCCATTTTTCATGTGAGGTGTAGGAGTTATGTTTAAATAACTGTCATATTTAGTGTTACAGTATACTGTCATATTGAATAATACCTAATTTTTGTATTTGCAGACCATAGAAAAACAACTGTATCTAGTAAAACTCACATGTATTTAATATCACAGGCATTTTTAGACATTTTGCACGTTTGAATTAGGAATTGTGTTGGAATACATTTTTATTGCTTTTTTCGCATTATCTCAGGATTCTGAGTACATTACTGTCAAATTGAGTAAACCATTACTTCTTGTTTTTGCAAACCCTACCAAATGTTTTTTTTTTTTTCAGTAAAACTCTCAAAGATGCATTTCTTCAGGTATTATTAGACATTTTGCATGTGTATTTTTGGAGTTATGTTTCAAAAATATAGATTTTGAGTTTGACCAATATTAGGCCAGTAAAACCTGATTTTTTTGTATTTGTGAACTTTTCCAAAATACCTGATTCCGGTAAAACTCACATAAATTCAATATTACAGGCTTTTTTAGTCAAATTTCATGTTTGGTTTTAGAGTTATCATTATAAACCTTTCATATTTAGTATGAAAGTCATACTGTTATATTGAAAAAAAAACTAACCTGTGTAATTGTGAACCTCACATAAGATCATTTTCCTAGTACAACTAACAAAAATACATATCTCTAGGCATTATTAGCAATTTTGCATGTGTTGTTTAGAAGTTATGTTTGAATACATTTTTATTGCTTTTTTCGCATTATCTCAGGATTCTAAGAACATTATAGCCATATTGAGTAAAAGACTAATTTTTGCATTTGCAAGATTTAAAAAAGCATATGTTTCGAGTAAAACTCCCAAAGATGCATTATTTCAGGCATTATTAGCCATTTTTCATGTGTGGTGTAGGAGTTATGTTTAATAACTGTCATATTGAGTGTTACGGTAAACAGTCATATTGAGTAATACCTCATTTTTGTATTTGCAAACCATAGAAAAACAACTGTATCTAGTAAAACTCACATGTATTCAATATCACAGGCATTTTTAGACATTTTGCACGTTTGGATTAGGAATTATGTTGGAATACATTTTTATTGCTTTTTTCGCATTATCTCAGGATTCTGAGTACATTACTGTCAAATTGAGTAAACCATTACTTCTTGTTTTTGCAAACCCTACCAAATGTTTTTTTTTTTTTCAGTAAAACTCTCAAAGATGCATTTCTTCAGGTATTATTAGACATTTTGCATTTGTATTTTTGGAGTTATGTTTCAAAAATATAGATTTTGAGTTTGACCAATATTAGGCCAGTAAAACCTGATTTTTTGTATTTGTGAACTTTTCCAAAATACCTGATTCCGGTAAAACTCACATAAATTCAATATTACAGGCTTTTTTAGTCAAATTTCATGTTTGGTTTTAGAGTTATCATTATAAACCTTTCATATTTAGTATGAAAGTCATACTGTTATATTGAAAAAAAAAACTAACCTGTGTAATTGTGAACCTCACATAAGATCATTTTCCTAGTACAACTAACAAAAATACATATCTCTAGGCATTATTAGCAATTTTGCATGTGTTGTTTAGAAGTTATGTTTGAATACATTTTTATTGCTTTTTTCGCATTATCTCAGGATTCTAAGAACATTATAGCCATATTGAGTAAAAGACTAATTTTTGCATTTGCAAGATTTAAAAAAGCATATGTTTCGAGTAAAACTCCCAAAGATGCATTATTTCAGGCATTATTAGCCATTTTTCATGTGTGGTGTAGGAGTTATGTTTAATAACTGTCATATTGAGTGTTACAGTAAACAGTCATATTGAGTAATACCTCATTTTTGTATTTGCAAACCATAGAAAAACAACTGTATCTAGTAAAACTCACATGTATTCAATATCACAAGCATTTTTAGACATTTTGCACGTTTGGATTAGGAGTTATGTGGGAATACATTTTTATTGCTTTTTTCGCATTATCTCAGGATTCTGAGTACATTACTGTCAAATTGAGTAAACCATTACTTCTTGTTTTTGCAAACCCTACCAAATGTTTTTTTTTTTTTAGTAAAACTCCCAAAGATGCATTATTTCAGGCATTATTAGCCATTTTTCATGTGTGGTGTAGGAGTTATGTTTAAATAACTGTCATATTGAGTGTTACAGTATACAGTCATATTGAGTAATACCTCATTTTTGTATTTGCAAACCATAGAAAAACAACTGTATCTAGTAAAACTCACATGTATTCAATATCACAGGCATTTTTAGACATTTTGCACGTTTGGATTAGGAGTTATGTGGGAATACATTTTTATTGCTTTTTTCGCATTATCTCAGGACTCTGAGTACATTACTGTCAAATTGAGTAAACCATTGCTTCTTGTTTTTGCAAACCCTACCAAATGTTTTTTTTTCAGTAAAACTCTCAAAGATGCATTTCTTCAGGCATTATTAGACATTTTGCATGTGTATTTTTGGAGTTATGTTTCAAAAATTGACATTTTGAGTTTGACCAATACGAGGCCAGTAAAACCTGATTTCTGTATTTGTGAACTTTTCCAAAATACCTGATTCCGGTAAAACTCACATAAATTCAATATTACAGGCTTTTTTTTTAGACAAATTTCATGTTTGGTTTTAGAGTTATCATTATAAACCTTTCATATTTAGTATGAAAGTCATACTGTTATATTGAATAAAAAAAACTAGCCTGTGTAATTGTGAACCTCACAAAAGATCATTTTCCTAGTACAACTAACAAAAATACATATATCTAGGCATTATTAGCAATTTTGCATGTGTTGTTTAGAAGTTATGTTTGAATACAATTTTTTTGCTTTTTTTGTATTATCTCAGGATTTTAAGAACATTATAGCCATATTGAGTAAAAGACTACTTTGTGCATTTGCAATATTTAAAAAAGCCTTAGTTTCGAGTAAAACTCCCAAAGATGCATTATTTCAGGCATTATTAGCCATTTTTTCATGTGTGGTGTGGGAGTTATGTTTAAATAACTGTCATATTGAGTGTTACAGTATACAGTCATATTGAGTAATACCTAATTTTTGTATTTGCAAACCATAGACAAACAATTGTATCTAGTAAAATCACATGTATTCAATATCACAGGCATTTTTAGACATTTTGCACGTTTGGATTAGGAAATATGTTGGATACATTTTTATTGCTTTTTTCGCAATATCTCAGGATTCTGAGTACATTACGGTAAAATTGAGTAAACCATTACTTCTTGTTTTTGCGAACCCTACCAAATGTTTTTTTTTTCAGTAAAACTCTCAAAGATGCATTTCTTCAGGCATTACTAGACATTTTGCATGTGTATTTTTAGAGTTATGTTTCAAAAATTGACATTTTGAGTTTGACCAATATGAGGCCAGTAAAACCTGAATTTCATGTTTGGTTTTACAGTTATCATTATAAACCTTTCATATTTAGTATGAAAGTCATACTGTTATATTGAATAAAAAAACTAACCTGTGTAATTGTGAGCCTCACATAAGATCATTTTCCTAGTACAACTAACAAAAATACATATCTCTAGGCATTATTAGCAATTTTGCATGTGTTGTTTAGAAGTTATGTTTGAAAACATTTTTATTGCTTTTTTCGCATTATCTCAGCATTCTAAGAACATTATAGCCATATTGAGTAAAAGACTACTTTTTGCATTTGGAAGATTTAAAAAAGCATATGTTTCGAGTAAAACTCCCAAAGATGCATTATTTCAGGCATTATTAGCCATTTTTCATGTGTGGTGTAGGAGTTATGTATAAATAACTGTCATGTTGAGTGTTACAGTATACAGTCATATTGAGTAATACCTAATTTTTGTATTTGCAAACCCTAGAAAAACAACTTTATCTAGTAAAACTCACAAGTTTTCAATATCACAGGCATTTTTAGACATTTTGTACGTTTGGATTAGGAATTATGTTGGAATACATTATTATTGATTTTCTTTCGCATTAGCTCAGGATTCTAAGTACATTACTGTCAAATTGAGTAAAAAATTACTTTCTGTTTTTGCGAACCCTACCAAAGGTTTTTTTTTTCCTGAAAACTCTCAACGATTCATTTCTTCAGGCATTATTAGACATTTTGCATGTGTATTTTTGGAGTTATGTTTCAATAACTGACATTTTGAATTTGACCAATATGAGGCCAGTATGAGGTATTTGTGAACCTTTCCAAAATACCTGATTCCGGTAAAACTCACATAAATTCAATATTACAGGATTTTTTGGACACATTTCATGTTTGGTTTTGGAGTTATGGTTATAAACCTTTCATATTTAGTATGACAGTTACACTGTTATATTGAATAAAAAAAACTAACTTGTGTCTTTGTGAACCTCCCATCAGATCATTTTTCTAGTACAACTAACAAAAATACATATCTCTAGGCATTATGAGCCATTTTGCATGTGTTGTTTAGAAGTTATGTTTGACTACATTTTTATTGCTTTTTTAGCACTATCTCAGGATTCTAAGAACATTATAGCCATATTGAGTAAAAGACTACTTTTTGCATTTGCAAGATTTAAAAAAGCATATGTTTCGAGTAAAACTCCCAAAGATGCATTATTTCAGGCATTATTAGCCATTTTTCATGTGTGGTGTAGGAGTTATGTTTAAATAACTGTCACATTGAGTGTTACAGTATACAGTCATATTGAGTAATACCTCATTTTTGTTTTTGCAAACCCTACCAATGGTTTTTTTTTTTTCTTCAGGAAAACTCTCAAAGATGCATTTCTTCAGGCATTATTAGACATTTTGCATGTGTATTTTTGGAGTTATGTTTCAAAAAGTGACATTTTGAGTTTGACCAATATGAGGCCAGTAAAACCTGATTTTTGTATTTGTGAACCTTTCCAAAATACCTGATTCCGGTAAAACTCACATAAAATTCAATATTATTGGCTTTTTTAGACAAATTTCATGTTTGGTTTTGGAGTTATGATTATAAACCTTTCATATTTAGTATGAGAAGATTTAGTATCTCAGGATTCTAAGTACATTACTGTCAAATTGAGTAAAAAAATACTTTTTGTTTTTGAAAACCCTACCAAATGTTTTTTTTTTCAGGAAAACTCTCAAAGATATATTTCTTCAGGCATTATTAGACATTTTGCATGGGTACTTTTGGAGTTATGTTTCAAAAACTGACATTTTGAGTTTGACCAATATGAGGCCAGTAAAACCTGATTTTTGTATTTGTGAACCTTTCCAAAATACCTGATTCCGTTCAAACTCACATAAATTCAATATTACAGGCTTTTTTTAGACAAATTTCATGTTTGGTTTTGGAGTTATGATTATAAACCTTTCATATTTAGTATGACAGTTATACTATTATATTGAATAAAAAAACTAACTTTTGTCTTTGTGAACCTCACAAAAGATAATTTTTCTAGTACAACTAACAAAAATACATATCTTTAGGCATTAATAGCAATTTTGCATGTTCTGTTTAGAAGTTATGTTTGAATACATTTCAATTGCTTTTTTCGCATTATCTCAGGATTCTAAGAAAATTATAGTCATATTGAGTAAAAAACAACTTTTTGCATTTGCAAGATTTAAAAAAACATATGTTTCGAGTAAAACTCCCAAAGATACATAATTTCAGGCATTATTAGCCAGTTTTTATTTGTGGTGTAGGAATTATGTTTAAATAACTGTCATATTGTTACAGTATACAGTCATATCGAGTAAAATCAAATATTTGTATTTGCAAACCATAAAAAAACAAATGTAACTAGTAAAACTCACAATGATTCAATATCACAGGCATTTTTTGACATTTTGCACGTTTGGATTAGGAATTATGTTGGAATACATTTTTATTGCTTTTTTTTTAGCATCTCAGAATTGTATGTACATTCTTGTCAAATTGAGTAAAAAATTACTTTTTAGAAAAGATAATTTTTCTAGTACCACAAACAAAGATACATATCTCTAGGCATTATGGGACATTTTGCATGTGTTGTTTATTAGTTATGTTTGAATACATTTTTATTGCTTTTTTTTGCATTATCTCAAAATTCTAAGAACATTATTGTCATATTGAGTAAAAACTACTTTTTGCATTTGCAAGATTTAAAAAAGCATATGTTTCCAGTAAAACTCCCAAAGATGCATTAATTCAGGCCTTTTTAGCCGATTTGCATGTGTGGTGTAGGAGTTATGTTTAAATAACTGTCATATTGATTGTTACAGTATACAGTCATATTGAGTAAAACCCAATCTTTGTATTTGCAAACCATAGAAAAACAACTTCATCTCGTAAAACTCACATGGATTCAATATTACAGACATTCTTAGACATTGTGCACGTTCTGATTAGGAGTTATGATGGAAAACATTTGTATTGCTTTTTTCGCATTATCTCAGGATTCTACGTACATTACTGTCAAATTGTTAAAAAAAAAAAAACTTTTTGTTTGTGCAAATTTTACCAAATATTTTTTTCCAGGAAAACTCACAAAGATACATTTCTTCAGGTTTTTTTTTAGACAGTTGCACGTGTATTTTTGGAGTTTTGTTTCAAAAACTGTCATATTGAGTGTGACCAATATGAGGCCATAAAACCTAATTACTGTGTTTTTGAACCTTTCCAAAACACCTGATTCTTGTAAAACTTACATAAATTCAATAATACAGGCTTTTTTTTAGAAAAATTTCATGTTTGGTTTTGGAGTTATGTTTACAGACTTTTTATATTTAGTATGACAGTTATACTGTTATATTGAATAAAAAAGCTAACTTGTGTCTTTGCAAACCTTACAAAAGATCATTTTTCTAATACAACTATTAAAGATACATATTTCTAGGCATTATTGGCCATTTTGCATGTGTTGTTTGGATGTTACGTCCGAATACATTTTCATTGCTTTTTTCACACTATCTCAGGATTCCAAGAACATTATTGTCATATTGTGATTATTGTCATATTGAGTTTTAGGCTTGACTCTGGGAGATGGACGTCCCTGCCATGCATAGTCCCTTAGGACTCTTTCCATGTACACAACAGCAATAACCCCCGGGTTGGAATGTGGGTACAGTAGGGACCCTTTAGCTGGTTGTAGGGGGCGGCTGCTCCACCACCCAGAGATGTTCCGGGATTAAAAGAGGAAAACATCCGTGAAGGGTGGCTCCCGGCTGATGACCCTGCAGCCAACGCCACATGGCACTGTCGGAGGTCCGTCAGGCAGTAATGCCCTGCAAGTGATGACTTGTCCTTACATCCAGTTTACAGTCATATTGAGTAAAACCTAAATTTTGTATGGGTAAACCATGAAAAAACAACTGTATCTAGAAAAACTCACATGGATTCAATATCACAGGCATTTTTAGACAGTTTGCACGTTTGAAATAGGAATAATGTTAGAATAATTTTTTATTGCTTTTTTCGCATTATCTCAGGATTTTAAGTACATTACTGTCAAATTGGGTAAAACAATTACTTTTTGTTTTTGCAAACATTACCAAATGTTTTTTTCCAGTAAAATAAACAAAGATACATTTCTTCAGACATTATTAGACATTTTGTATGTGTATTTTTGGAGTTATGTTTCAAAAACTGTCATATTGAGTATGACCAATATGAAGCCAGTAAAACCTAATTTTTTGTATTTATGAACCTTTATAAAATACATGATTCTGGTAAAACTCACAATTATTCAATATTACAGGCTTTTTTAGTCAGCTTTCATGTGTGTTTTTGGAGTTATGTTCATAAACTTTTCATATTTAGTATGACAGTTGTACTGTTATATTGAATTTAAAAAAACAAACTTGTTTCTTTGCAAACTTTACAAAATATCATTTTCTAGTATAATTATTAAAGATACATATCTCTATGCATTATTAGTCATTTTGCATGTGTTTTTTAGAAGTTATGTTTGAAAAACTGTCATATTGAGTGTGACCAATGTGATGCCAGTAAAACCTAATTTTTGTATTCGTGAACCTTTTCAAAATACCTGATTCTGGTAAAACTCACATGAATTTAATATTACAGGCTTTTTTTTTTTTGAAAGATTTCATGATTGGTTTTGGAGTTATGTTTATGAACTTATCATATTTAGTATGACAGTTATACTGATATACAGAATTAAAAAAACTAACTTGTGTCTTTGCAAACCTTACAAAAGATAATTTTTGTAGTATAACTACTAAATATACATTATTAGCCATTTTTGCATGTGTTGTTTAGAAGTTATATTTGAATACAATTGTATTGCTTTTTTCGCATTATCTCAGATTCTAAGAACATTATTGTCATATTGAGTAAAAAACTAGTTTTTGCATTTGCAAGATATAAAAAAGCACATGTTTCCAGTAAAACTCCCAAAGATGCATTTATTCAGGCCCTTTAAGCCGATTTGCATGTGTGGTGTAGGAGTTATGTTTAAATAACAGTCATATTGAGTGTTACACTATACAGTCATATTGAGAAAACCTAATCTTTGTATTTGCAAACCATAGAAAAACAACTGTATCTAGTAAAACTCACATGGATTCAATATTCAATATTACAGGCATTCTTAGACATTTTGCACATTTGGATTAGGAATTATGATGGAAAACATTTGTATTGCTTTGTTTGCATTATTTTAGATTTCTACGTACATTACTGTCAAATTGGGTTAAAAAAAAACTTTTTGTTTGTGCAAATCTTACGAAATGTTTTTTTCCAGGAAAACTCACAAAGATACATTTCTTCAGGTTTTTTTTTAGACAGTTTGCATGTGTATTTTTGTAGTCCATCCATCCATCCATTTTCTACTGCTTATTCCCTTTTGGGGTCGCGGGGGGCGCTGGCGCCTATCTCAGCTACAATCGGGCGGAAGGCGGAGTACAGTTATGTTTCAAAAACTGTCATATTGAGTATGACCGATATGAAGCCAGTAAAACCAAATTTTTTGTATTCATGAACCTTTCTATAATACCTGATTCTGGTAAAACTCACAATTATTCTATATTACAGGCTTTTTTAGACAGCTTTTATGTTTGTTTTTGGAGTTATGTCCATAAACTATACATATTTAGTATGACAGTCATACTGTTATATTGAATTAAAAAAAAAACTTGTTTCTTTGCAAACCTTACAAAAGATCATTTTCTAGTACAACTATTAAAGATACATATCTCTAGGCATTATTAGTCATTTTGCTTGTGTTTTTTAGAAGTTATGTTTGACTACATTTTTTGTGCTTTTTTTCGCATTATCTCAGGATTCTAAGAACATAATTGTCATATTGAGTAAAAAACTACTTTTTGTTTTTGAAAACCTTATCAAATGTTTTTCCCCAGTTAAACTTACAATGATACATTTCTTCAGGCATTATTAGACAGTTTGCATGTGTATTTTTGGAGTTATGTTTCAAAAACTGTCTCATTGAGTGTGACCAATATGAGGCCAGTAAAACCTAATTTTTGGATTTGTGAACGTTTCCAAAATAGCTGATTCTGGTAAAACTCACATAAATTCAATATTACAGGCTTTTTAGACGGATTCCATGTTTTGTTTTGGAGTTATGTGTATAAATATTTCATATTCCATCCATCCATCTTCTTTTGCTTATCCGAGGTTGTGTCGCGGGGGCAGCAGCCTAAGCAGGAAAGCCTAGACTTCCCTCTCCCCAGCCACTTCGTCTAGTTCCTCCCGGGGGATCCCGAGGCGTTCCCAGGCCAGCCGGGAGACATAGTCTTCCCAATGTGTCCTGGGTCTTCCCCTTGGCCACCTACCGGTTGGACACCTCCCTAGGGAGGCGTTCGGGTGGCATCCTGACCAGATGCCCGAACCACCTCATCTGGCTCCTCTCGATGTGGAGGAGCAGTGGCTTTACTTTGAGTTCCTCCCGGATGACAGAGCTTCTCACCCTATCTCTAAGGGAGAGCTCCGCCACACAGCAGAGGAAACTCATTTCGACCGCTTGTACTTGTGATCTTATCTTTTCGGTCAAGACCCAAAGCTCATGACCATAGGCGAGGATGAGAACATTGATCGACCGGTAAATTGAGAGCTTCGCCTTCCGGCTTAGCTCCTTCTTCACCATAACGGATCGGTACAACGTCCGCATTACTGCAGACGCCGCACCGATCCGCCTGTTGATCTCACGATCCACTCTTCCCCGACTCGTGAACAAGACTCCTAGGTACTTGAACTCCTCCACTTGGGGCAGGGTCTCCTGCCCAACCTGGAGATGACACTCCACCCTTTTCCGGGAGAGAACCAAGGACTCGGACTTGGACGTGCTGATTCCCATTCCGGTCACTTCACACTAGGCTGTGAACCGATCCAGTGACAGCTGAAGATCCCGGCCAGATGAAACCATCAGGACCACATCATCTGCAAAAAGCAGAGACATAATCCCGCGACCACCAAACCGGAACCCCTCAACGCCTTGACTGCGCCTAGAAATTCTGTCCGTAAAAGTTATGAACAGAATCGGTGACAAAGGGCATCCTTGGCGGAGTCCACCCCTCACTGGAAACGTGCGAACCAAGCTCTGACACTGATCGTACAGGGAGCGGACCACCACAATAAGACAGTACGATACCCCATACTCTCTGAGCACTCCCCACAGGACCTCCGGAGGGACACACTCGGATGCCTTGTCCAAATCCACAAAGCACATGTAGACTGGTTGGGAAAACTTCCATGCACCCTCAAGAACCCTGCAGAGAGTATAGAGATGGTCCACAGTTCCACGACCAGGACAAAAAGCACACTGTTCCTTCTGAATCCGAGGTTCGACTATCCGGCGTAGCCTCCTCTCCAGAACACCTGAATAAACCTTACCGGAAAAGGCTGAGGAGTGTTATCCCACGATAGTTGGAACACACCCTCCGGTCCCCCTTCTTAAAGAGAGGAACCACCACCCCGGTCTGCCAATCCAGAAGTACCGTCCCCGATGTCCACGCAATGCTGCAGAGTCTTGTCAACAAAGACAGCCCCACAGCATCCAGCATCTCATCCACCCCTGGGGCCTTGCCACCGAGGAGCTTTTTAACTACCTCAGCAAACTCAGCCCCAGATATAGGAGAGCCCACCACAGAGTCCCCAGGTACTGCTTCCT
Organism: Nerophis ophidion; assembly: GCF_033978795.1. Lineage (NCBI taxonomy): Eukaryota > Metazoa > Chordata > Actinopteri > Syngnathiformes > Syngnathidae > Nerophis > Nerophis ophidion. The sequence goes on from NC_084613.1 coordinate 37,310,819, forward strand.
CATTGGAAGACGTGTTGGTGGGATTGAGGAGGTCTTCGAAGTATTCCTTCCACCCATCCACAACATCCACAGTTGAGGTCAGCAGAACACCATCCGCACCATACGCGGTGTTGACAGTTTTTGTCTCCGCAACTGCTGAAGCCGCACATTGTTTGGACTGTCGGTACCTGTCCGCTGCCTCCGGAGTCCTATGAGCAAAAATAACCCAATATGATTTTTTCTGCAGCTTGACGGCATCCCTCACCGCCGATGTCCACCAACGGCCTCAAACAGCTGCCTCGACAATAGAGGTGTGGAACATGGTCCACTCGGACTCAATGTCCCGCACCTCCCTCGTGACATGTTCATAGTTCTTCCGGAGGTGGGAATTGAAACTCTCTCTGACAGGAGACTCTACCAGACGTTCCCAGCAGATGCTCACAATGCGTTTGGGCCTGCCAGGTCCGTCCGGCATCCTCCCCCACCATTGCAGCCAACTCTCCACCAGGTGGTGATCGGTAGAAAGCTCCGCCCCTCTTTTCACCCGAGTATCCAAAATATGAGGCCGCAAATCCGATGACACAACTACAAAGTCGATAATGGATCTGCGGCCCAGGGTGTCCTGGTGCCAAGTGCACATATGGACACCCTTATGTTTGAACATGGTGTTTTTTTTGGACAATCTGTGATGAGTACAAAAGTCCAATAACAAAACACCACTCGGGTTCGGATGCGGGCAGCTATTCTTCACAATCAAGCCTCTCCAGGTTTCACTTTCATTGCCAACATGAGCGTTGAAGTCCCCTAGTAGGACAAGGAAATCACCCGGGGGTGCACTCTGCAGTACTCCCTCGAGTGTACCCAAAAAGGGTGGGTACTCTGAACTGCTGTTTGGTGCGCAAGTACAAACAACAGTCAGGACCCGTCCCCCCAGCCGAAGGCGGAGGGAGGCTACCCTTTCGTCCACTGAGTTGAACTCCAACGTGCAGGGTTTGAGCCGGGGGGAAACAAGAATTGCCACGTTAGCCCGTCGCCTCTCACTGCCGGCAACGCCAGAGTGGAAGAGAGTCCAGCCCCTCCAGCCGGAATTTCTCCACTTCGCGCACTAGCTCAGGGTCCTTCTCCCCCAGTGAGGTGACGTTCCACGTCCCAAGAGCTAGCTTCTGTAGCCGAGGATCGGACCGCCAAGTGCCCTGCCTTCGGCGTCCGCCCAGCTCACATCGCACCCGACCTCTCTGGCCCCTGCTATGGGTGGTGAGCCCATTGGAGGGGTGGCCCACGTTGTCTCTTCGGGCTGTGCCCGGCCGAGCCCCATGGGAACAGGATCGGCCACCAAGTGCTCGCCATCGTGCCCCACCTCAGCGCCCGGCTCCAGAAGGGGGCCCCGGTGACCCGCGTCTGGGCGAGGGAAATCTGGGTCCATGCTTTGTCTTCTTCATAATGGTGTTCGAGCTGCTCTTTGTCTGATCCTTCACCTAGGACCTGTTTGTCTTGGGAGACCCTACCAGGGGGCATAAAACTCCCGGACAACATAGCTCCTAGGATCATTGGGACAAGCAAACTCCTCTACCACGATAAGGTGGCAGCTCAGAGAGTATGACAATTATACTGTTATATTGAATAAAAAAACTACCTCATTTCTTTGAGAACCTTAAAAAACATATTTTTTCTAGTAAAACTGACAAAGAGAAATATCTCTACACTGTAAAAGAAAATCTTTAAAAAAAAAACGGTCATCTACTGGCAGCTATGGCTGCCAAACGAATACTATAAAATATAAGTAAACACTCAATATGACAGTTATTTAATCATAACTCCTTACACCACACATGAAAATGGCTAATAATGCCTGAAATAATGTATCTTTGGCAGTTTTACTCGGTTCACAAAGACACAAGTTGTTTTTTTATTCTATATAACAGTATAACTGTCATACTAAATATGAAAGGTTTATAATCATAACTCCAAAACCAAACATGAAATGTGTCTATAAAAGCCTGTAATATTGAATTTATGTGAGTTTTAACGGAATCAGGTATTTTGGAAAGGTTCACAAATACAAAAATCAGGTTTTACTGGCCTCATATTGGTCAAACTCAAAATGTCCGTTTTTGAAACATAACTCCAAAAATACACTTGCAAAATGTCTAATAATGCCTGAAGAAATGCATCTTTGAGAGTTTTACTGAAAAAAAAACATTTGGTAGGGTTTGCAAAAACAGAAAGTAATTTTTTACTCAATTTGACAGTAATGTACTTAGAATCCGGAGCTAATGCGAAAAAAAAATCAATAATAATGTATTCCAACATAATTCCTAATCCAAACGTACAAAATGTCTAAAAATGCCTGTGATATTGAAAACTTGTGAGTTTTACTAGATAAAGTTGTTTTTCTAGGGTTTGCAAATACAAAAATGAGGTATTACTCAATATGACTGTATACTGTAACACTCAATATGACAGTTATTTAATCATAACTCCTACACCACACATGAAAAATTGCTAATAATGCCTGAAATAATGTATATTTGGCAGATTTACTCGAAACATGTGCTTTTTTAAATCTTGCAAATCCAAAAAGTAGTTTTTACTCAATATGACTATAATTTACTTAGAATCCTGAGATAATGCGAAAAAAGCAATAAAAATGTATTCAAACATAACTTCTAAACAAAACATGCAAAATGATTATAATGCCCAAAGATATGAATTTTTTTAGTTGTACTAGAAAAATGATCTTTTGTGAGGTTCACAAAGACACAAGTTAGTTTTTTTATTCAATATAACAGTATAACTGTCATACTATAGATACTATATAACAGTATGATTTTCATACTAAATATGAAAGTTTTATAATGATAATTCTAAAACCAAACATGAAATTTGTCTAAAAAAGCCTGTAATATTGAATTTATGTGAGTTTTACCCGAATCAGGTATTTTGGAAAAGTTCACAAATACAGAAATCAGGTTTTACTGGCCTCATATTGGTCAAACTCAAAATGTCAATTTTTGAAAGATAACTCCAAAAATACACATGCAAAATGTCTAATAATGCCTGAAAAAATGCATCTTTGAGAGTTTTACTGAAAAAAACAAACATTTGGTAGGGTTTGCAAAAACAAGAAGTAATGGTTTACTCAATTTGACAGTAATGTACTCAGAATCCTGAGATAATGCGAAAAAAGCAATAAAAATGTTTTCCAACATAACTCCTAATCCAAACGTGCAAAATGTCTAAAAATGCCTGTGATATTGAATACATGTGAGTTTTACTAGATACAGTTGTTTTTCAATGGTTTGCAAATACAAAAATGAAGTATTACTCAATATGACTGTATACTGTAACACTCAATATGACAGTTATTTAAACATAACTCCTACACCACACATGCAAAATGTCTAATATTGCCTGAAGAAATGCATCTTTAAGAGTTTTACTGAAAAAAAAAAAATTTGGTAGGGTTTGCAAAAACAAGAAGTAATGGTTTACTCAATTTGACAGTAATGTACTCAGAATCCTGAGATAATGCGAAAAAAGCAATAAAAATGTATTCCAACATAATTCCTAATCCAAACGGGCAAAATATCTAAAAATGCCTGTGATATTGAATACATGTGAGTTTTACTAGATACCGTTGTTTTTTTATGGTTTGCAAATGCAAAAATGAGGTATTATTCAATATGACTGTATACTGTAACACTCAATATGACAGTTATTTAAACATAACTCCTACACCACACATGAAAAATGGCTAATAATGCCTGAAATAATGCATCTTTGGGAGTTTTACTAAAAAAAAACATTTGGTAGGGTTTGCAAAAACAAGAAGTAATGGTTTACTCAATTTGACAGTAATATACTCAGAATCCTGAGATAATGCGAAAAAAGCAATAAAAATGTATTCCAACATAATTCCTAATCCAAACGGGCAAAATGTCTAAAAATGCCTGTGATATTGAATACATGTGAGTTTTACTAGATACCATTGTTTTTTTATGGTTTGCAAATGCAAAAATGAGGTATTATTCAATATGACTGTATACTGTAACACTCAATATGACAGTTATTTAAACATTACTCCTACACCACACATGAAAAATGGCTAATAAGGCCTGAAATAATGCATCTTTGGGAGTTTTACTAAAAAAAAAACATTTGGTAGGGTTTGCAAAAACAAAAAGTAATGGTTTACTCAATTTGACAGTAATGTACTCAGAATCCTGAGATCATGCGAAAAAAGCAATAAAAATGTATTCCCACATAACTCCTAATCCAAACCTGCAAAATGTCTAAAAATGCCTGTGATATTGAATACATATGAGTTTTACTAGATCCAGTTGTTTTTCTATGGTTTGCAGATACAAAAATGAGGTATTACTCAATATGACTGTATACTGTAACACTCAATATGACAGTTATTTAAACAAAACTCCTACACCACACATGAAAGAATGGCTAATAATGCCTGAAATAATGCATCTTTGGGAGTTTTACTCGAAACATATGCTTTTTTAAATCTTGCAAAAACAAGAAGTAATTTTTTACTCAATTTGACAGTAATGTACTCAGAATCCTGAGATAATGCAAAAAAAGCAATACAAATGTATTCCAACATAATTCCTAATCCAAACGTGCAAAATGTCTAAAAATGCCTGTGATATTGGATACATGTGAGTTTTACTAGATACAGTTGTTTTTCTATGGTTTGCAAATACAAAAATGAGGTATTACTCAATATGACTGTATACTGTAACACACAATATGACAGTTATTTAAACATAACTCCTACACCACACATGAAAAATGGCTAATAATGCCTGAAATAATGCATCTTTGGGAGTTTTACTCGAAACATATGCTTTTTTAAATCTTGCAAAAACAAGAAGTAATTTTTTACTCAATTTGACAGTAATGTACTCAGAATCCTGAGATAATGCAAAAAAAAGCAATACAAATGTATTCCAACATAATTCCTAATCCAAACGTGCAAAATGTCTAAAAATGCCTGTGATATTGGATACATGTGAGTTTTACTAGATACAGTTGTTTTTCTATGGTTTGCAAATACAAAAATTAGGTATTACTCAATATGACTGTATACTGTAACACACAATATGACAGTTATTTAAACATAACTCCTACACCACACATGAAAAATGGCTAATAATGCCTGAAATAATGTATCTTTGGGAGTTTTACTAAAAAAAACATTTGGTAGGGTTTGCAAAAACAAGAAGTAATGGTTTACTCAATTTGACAGTAATATACTCAGAATCCTGAGATAATGCAAAAAAAGCAATAAAAATGTATTCCAACATAATTCCTGATCCAAACGGGCAAAATGTCTAAAAATGCCTGTGATATTGAATACATGTGAGTTTTACTAGATACCGTTGTTTTTTTATGGTTTGCAAATGCAAAAATGAGGTATTATTCAATATGACTGTATACTGTAACACTCAATATGACAGTTATTTAAACATAACTCCAAGACCACACATGAAAAATGGCTAATAAGGCCTGAAATAATGCATCTTTGGGAGTTTTACCCGAAACATATGCTTTTTTTAATATTGCAAATGCAAAAAGTAGTTTTTACTCAATATGACTATAATGTTCTTAGAATCCTGAGATAATGCGAAAAAAGCAATAAAAATGTATTCAAACATAACTTCTAAACAACACATGCAAAATTGCTAATAATGCCTAGAGATATGTATTTTTGTTAGTTGTACTAGGAAAATGATCTTTTGTGAGGTTCACAATGACACAGGTTAGTTTTTTTGTATTCAATATAACAGTATGACTTTCATACTAGATATGAACGGTTTATAATGATAACTCTAAAACCAAACATGAGATTTGTCTAAAAAAAACTGTAATATTGAATTTATGTGAGTTTTACCGGAATCAGGTATTTTGGAAAAGTTCACAAATACAGAAATCTTGTTTTAATGGCCTCGTATTGGTCAAACTCAAAATGTCGATTTTTGAAACATAACTCCAAAAATACACATGCAAAATGTCTAATAATGCCTGAAGAAATGCATCTTTGAGAGTTTTACTGAAAAAAAAAACATTTGGTAGGGTTTGCAAAAACAAGAAGTAATGGTTTACTCAATTTGACAGTAATGTACTCAGAGTCCTGAGATAATGCGAAAAAAGCAATAAAAATGTATTCCCACATAACTCCTAATCCAATCGTGCAAAATTTCTATAAATGCCTGTGATATTGAATACATGTGAGTTTTACTAGATACAGTTTTTTTTCTATGGTTTGCAAATACAAAAATTAGGTATTACTCAATATAACTGTATACTGTAACACTCAATATGTCAGTTATTTAAACATAACTCCTACACCACACATGAAAAATGGCTAATAATGCCTGAAATAATGCATCTTTGGGAGTTTTACTTGAAACATATGCTTTTTTAAATCTTGCTAATGCTAAAAGTAGTCTTTTACTCAATATGGCTATAATGTTCTTAAAATCCTGAGATAATGCAAAAAAAGCAATAAAAATGTATTCAAACATAACTTCTAAACAAGACATGCAAAATTGCTAATAATGCCTAGAGATATGTATTTTTGTTAGTTGTACTAGGAAAATGATCTTTTGTGAGGTTCACAATGACACAGGTTAGTTTTTTTTATGCAATATAACAGTATAACTGTCATACTAAATATGAAAGGTTTATAATGATAACTCCAAAACCAAACATGAGATTTGTCTAAAAAAGCCTGTAATATTGATTCTATGTGAGTTTTACCGGAATCAGGTATTTTGGAAAAGTTCACAAATACAAAAATCAGGTTTTACTGGCCTCATATTGGTCAAACTCAAAATATCAATTTTTGAAACATAACTCAAAAAATACACATGCAAAATGTCTAATAATGCCTGAAATAATGCATCTTTGGGAGTTTTACTCGAAACATATGCTTTTTTAAATCTTGCAAAACAAGAAGTAATTTTTTACTCAATTTGACAGTAATGTACTCAGAATCCTGAGATCATGCGAAAAAAGCAATAAAAAGGTATTCCAACATAATTCCTAATCCAAACGTGCAAAATGTCTAAAAATGCCTGTGATATTGAATACATGTGAGTTTTACTAGACACAGTTGTTTTTCTATGGTTTGCATATACAAAAATTAGGTATTACTCAATATGACTGTATACTGTAACACTCAATATGACAGTTATTTAAACATAACTCCTACACCACACATGAAAAATGGCTAATAATGCCTGAAATAATGCATCTTTGGGAGTTTTACTAAAAAAAAACTTTTGGTAGGGTTTGCAAAAACAAGAAGTAATGGTTTACTCAATTTGACAGTAATGTACTCAGAATCCCGAGATAATGCGAAAAAAGCAATAAAAATGTATTCCAACATAATTCCTAATCCAAACGTGCAAAATGTCTAAAAATGCCTGTGATATTGAATACATCTGAGTTTTACTAGATACAGTTGTTTTTCTATGGTTTGCAAATACAAAAATTAGGTATTACTCAATATGACTGTATACTGTAACACTCAATATGACAGTTATTTAAACATAACTCCTAGACCACACATGAAAAATGGCTAATAATGCCTGAAATAATGCATCTTTGGGAGTTTTGCTCGAAACATATGCTTTTTTAAATCTTGCAAATGCAAAAATTAGTCTTTTACTCAATGTGGCTATAATGTTCTTAGAATCCTGAGATAATGCGAAAAAAAAATTTATTCAAACATAACTTCTAAACAACACTTGCAAAATTGCTAATAATGCCTAGAAATATGTATTTTTGTTAGTTGTACTAGGAAAATTATCTTTTGTGAGGTTCACAATGACACAGGTTTGTTTTTTTATTCAATATAACAGTATGATTTTCATACTAAATATGAAAGTTTTATAATGATAACTCTAAAACCAAACATGAAATTTGTCTAAAAAAGCCTGTAATATTGAATTTATGTGAGTTTTACCCGAATCAGGTATTTTGGAAAAGTTCACAAATACAGAAATCAGGTTTTACTGGCCTCATATTGGTCAAACTCAAAATGTCAATTTTTGAAACATAACTCCAAATATACACATGCAAAATGTCTAATAATGCCTGAAGAAATGCATCTTTGAGAGTTTTACTGAAAAAAACAAACATTTGGTAGGGTTTGCAAAAACAAAAAGTAATGGTTTACTCAATTTGACAGTAATGTACTCAGAATCCTGAGATAATGCGAAAAAAGCAATAAAAATGTATTCCCACATAACTCCTAATCCAAACGTGAAAAATGTCTAAAAATGCCTGTGATATTGAATACATGTGAGTTTTACTAGATACAGTTGTTTTTCAATGGTTTGCAAATACAAAAATGAGGTAGTATGACTGTATACTGTAACACTCAATATGACAGTTATTGAAACATAACTCCTACACCACACATGAAAAATGGCTAATAATGCCTGAAATAATGCATCTTTGGGAGTTTTACTAAAAAAAAACATTTGGTAGGGTTTGCAAAAACAAGAAGTAATGGTTTACTCAATTTGACAGTTATGTACTCAGAATCCTGAGATAATGCGAAAAAAGCAATAAAAATGTATTCCAACATAATTCCTAATCCAAACGTGCAAAATGTCAAAAAATGCCTGTGATATTGAATACATGTGAGTTTTACTAGATACAGTTGTTTTTTTATGGTTTGCAAATGCAAAAATGAGGTAATATTCAATATGACTGTATACTGTAACACTCAATATGACAGTTATTTAAACATTACTCCAAGACCACACATGAAAAATGGCTAATAATGCCTGAAATAATGCATCTTTGGGAGTTTTACCCGAAACTAATGCTTTTTTTAATATTGCAAATGCAAAAAGTAGTTTTTACTCAATATGACTATAATGTTCTTAGAATCCTGAGATAATGCGAAAAAAGCAATAAAAATGTATTCAAACATAACTTCTAAACAACACATGCAAAATTGCTAATAATGCCTAGAGATATGTATTTTTGTTAGTTGTACTAGGAAAATGATCTTTTGTGAGGTTCACAACGACACAGGTTAGTTTTTTTTATGCAATATAACAGTATAACTGTCATACTAAATATGAAAGGTTTATAATGATAACTCCAAAACCAAAAATGAGATTTGTCTAAAAAAGCCTGTAATATTGAATTTATGTGAGTTTTACTGGAATCGGGTATTTTGTAAAGGTTCACAAATACAGAAATCAGGTTTTACTGGCCTCATATTGATCAAACTCAAAATGTCAATTTTTGAAACATAACTCCAAAAATACACATGCAAAATGTCTAATAATGCCAGAAGAAATGCATCTTTGAGAGTTTTACTGAAAAAAAAAACATTTGGTAGGGTTTGCAAAAACAAGAAGTAATGGTTTACTCAATTTGACAGTAATGTACTCAGAATCCTGAGATCATGCGAAAAAAGCAATAAAAATGTATTTCCACATAACTCCTAATCCAAACGTGCAAAATGTCTAAAAATGCCTGTGATATTGAATACATGTGAGTTTTACTAGATCCAGTTGTTTTTCTATGGTTTGCAGATACAAAAATGAGGTATTACTCAATATGACTGTATACTGTAACACTCAATATGACAGTTATTTAAACATAACTCCTACACCACACATGAAAAATGGCTAATAATGCCTGAAATAATGCATCTTTGGGGGTTTTACTAAAAAAAAACATTTGGTAGGATTTGCAAAAACAAGAAGTAATGGTTTACTCAATTTGACAGTAATGTACTCAGAATCCTGAGATAATGCGATAATGCGAAAAAAGCAATAAAAATGTATTCCAACATAATTCCTAATCCAAACGTGCAAAATGTCTAAAAATGCCTGTGATATTGAATACATGTGAGTTTTACTAGATACAGTTGTTTTTCTATGGTTTGCAAATACAAAAATGAGGTATTACTCAATATGACTGTATACTGTAACACTCAATATGACAGTTATTTAAACATAACTCCTACACCACACATGAAAAATGGCTAATAATGCCTGAAATAATGCATCTTTGGGAGTTTTATTCGAAACATGTGCTTTTTTAAATCTTGCAAATGCAAAAAGTAGTCTTTTACTCAATATGGCTATAATGTTCTTAGAATCCTGAGACAATGCGAAAAAAGCAATAAAAATGTATTCAAACATAACTTCTAAACAACACATGCAAAATTGCTAATAATGCCTAGAGATATGTATTTTTGTTAGTTGTACTAGGAAAATGATCTTTTGTGAGGTTCACAATTACACAGGTTAGTTTTTTTTATTCAATATAACAGTATGACTTTCATACTAAATATGAAAGGTTTATAATGATAACTCTAAAACCAAACATGAAATTTGTCTAAAAAAGCCTGTAATATTGAATTTATGTGAGTTTTATCCGAATCAGGTATTTTGGAAAAGTTCACAAATACAGAAATCAGGTTTTACTGGCCTCATATTGGTCAAACTCAAAATATCAATTTTTGAAACTTAACTCCAAAAATACACATGCAAAATGTCTAAGAATGCCTGAAGAAATGCATCTTTGAGAGTTTTACTGAAAAAAAACATTTGGTAGGGTTTGCAAAAACAAGAAGTAATGGTTTACTCAATTTGACAGTAATGTACTCAGAATCCTGAGATAATGCGAAAAAAGCAATAAAAATGTATTCCAACATAATTCCTAATCCAAACGGGCAAAATGTCTAAAAATGACTGTGATATTGAATACATGTGAGTTTTACTAGATACAGTTGTTTTTTTATGGTTTGCAAATGCAAAAATGAGGTATTATTCAATATGACTGTATACTGTAACACTCAATATGACAGTTATTTAAACATAACTCCAAGACCACACATGAAAAATGGCTAATAAGGCCTGAAATAATGCATCTTTGGGAGTTTTACCCGAAACATATGCTTTTTTTAATATTGCAAATGCAAAAAGTAGTTTTTACTCAATATGACTATAATGTTCTTAGAATCCTGAGATAATCCGAAAAAAGCAATAAAAATGTATTCAAACATAACTTCTAAACAAAACATGCAAAATTGCTAATAATGCCTAGAGATATGTATTTTTGTTAGTTGTACTAGGAAAATGATCTTTTGTGAGGTTCACAATGACACAGGTTAGTTTTTTTTTATTCAATATAACAGTATGACTTTCATACTAAATATGAACGGTTTATAATGATAACTCTAAAACCAAACATGAGATTTGTCTAAAAAAGCCTGTAATATTGAATTTATGTGAGTTTTACCGGAATCAGGTATTTTGGAAAAGTTCACAAATACAGAAATCAGGTTTTACTTGCCTCATATTCGTCAAACTCAAAATGTCAATTTTTGAAACATAACTCCAAAAATACACATGCAAAATGTCTAATAATGCCTGAAGAAATGCATCTTTGAGAGTTTTACTGAAAAAAAAAAAACATTTGGTAGGGTTTGCAAAAACAAGAAGTAATGGTTTACTCAATTTGACAGTAATGTACTCAGAGTCCTGAGATAATGCGAAAAAAGCAATAAAAATGTATTCCCACATAACTCCTAATCCAAACGTGCAAAATGTCTAAAAATGCCTGTGATATTGAATACATGTGAGTTTTACTAGCTACAGTTTTTTTTCTATGGTTTGCAAATACAAAAATGAGGTATTACTCAATATGACTGTATACTGTAACACTCAATATGACAGTTATTTAAACATAACTCCTACACCACACATGAAAGAATGGCTAATAATGCCTGAAATAATGCATCTTTGGGAGTTTTACTCGAAACATATGCTTTTTTAAATCTTGCAAAAACAAGAAGTAATTTTTTACTCAATTTGACAGTAATGTACTCAGAATCCTGAGATAATGCGAAAAAAGAAATAAAAATGTATTCCAACATAATTCCTAATCCAAACGTGCAAAATGTCTAAAAATGCCTGTGATATTGAATACATGTGAGTTTTACTAGATACAGTTGTTTTTCTATGGTTTGCAAATACAAAAATTAGGTATTACTCAATATGACTGTATACTGTAACACTCAATATGACAGTTATTTAAACATAACTCCTACACCAAACATGAAAAATGGCTAATAATGCCTGAAATAATGCATCTTTGGGAGTTTTACTAAAAAAAACCATTTGGGAGGGTTTGCAAAAACAAGAAGTAATGGTTTACTCAATTTGACAGTAATGTACTCAGAATCCTGAGATAATGCGAAAAAAGCAATAAAAATGTATTCCAACATAATTCCTAATCCAAACGTGCAAAATTTCAAAAAATGCCTGTGATATTGAATACATGTGGGTTTTACTAGATACAGTTGTTTTTTTATGGTTTGCAAATGCAAAAATGAGGTAATATTCAATATGACTGTATACTGTAACACTCAATATGACAGTTATTTAAACATAACTCCAAGACCACACATGAAAAATGGCTAATAATGCCTGAAATAATGCATCTTTGGGAGTTTTACCCGAAACTAATGCTTTTTTTAATATTGCAAATGCAAAAAGTAGTTGTTACTCAATATGACTATATTGTTCTTAGAATCCTGAGATAATGTGAAAAAAGCAATAAAAATGTATTCAAACATAACTTCTAAACAACACATGCAAAATTGCTAATAATGCCTAGAGATATGTATTTTTGTTAGTTGTACTAGGAAATTGATCTTTTGTGAGGTTCACAATGACACAGGTTAGTTTTTTTTATGCAATATAACAGTATAACTGTCATACTAAATATGAAAGGTTTATAATGATAACTCTAAAACCAAACATGAAATTTGTCTAAAAAAGCCTGTAATATTGAATTTATGTGAGTTTTACCCGAATCAGGTATTTTGGAAAAGTTCACAAATACAGAAATCAGGTTTTACTGGCATCATATTGGTCAAACTCAAAATGTCACTTTTTGAAACATAACTCCAAATACACATGCAAAATGTCTAATAATGCCTGAAGAAATGCATCTTTGAGAGTTTTACTGAAAAAAACAAACATTTGGTAGGGTTTGCAAAAACAAGAAGTAATGGTTTACTCAATTTGACAGTAATGTACTCAGAATCCTGAGATAATGCGAAAAAAGCAATAAAAATGTATTCCCACATAACTCCTAATCCAAACGTGCAAAATGTCTAAAAATGCCTGTGATATTGAATACATGTGAGTTTTACTAGATACAGTTTTTTTTCTATGGTTTGCAATTACAAAAATGAGGTATTACTCAATATGACTGTATACTGTAACACTCAATATGACAGTTATTTAAACATAACTCCTACACCACACATGAAAGAATGGCTAATAATGCCTGAAATAATGCATCTTTGGGAGTTTTACTCGAAACATATGCTTTTTTTAAATCTTGCAAAAACAAGAAGTAATTTTTTACTCAATTTGACAGTAATGTACTCAGAATCCTGAGATAATGCGAAAAAAGAAATAAAAATGTATTCCAACATAATTCCTAATCCAAACGTGCAAAATGTCTAAAAATGCCTGTGATATTGAATACATGTGAGTTTTACTAGATACAGTTGTTTTTCTATGGTTTGCAAATACAAAAATTAGGTATTACTCAATATGACTGTATACTGTAACACTCAATATGACAGTTATTTAAACATAACTCCTACACCAAACATGAAAAATGGCTAATAATGCCTGAAATAATGCATCTTTGGGAGTTTTACTAAAAAAAAACATTTGGGAGGGTTTGCAAAAACAAGAAGTAATGGTTTACTCAATTTGACAGTAATGTACTCAGAATCCTGAGATAATGCGAAAAAAGCAATAAAAATGTATTCCAACATAATTCCTAATCCAAACGTGCAAAATGTCAAAAAATGCCTGTGATATTGAATACATGTGGGTTTTACTAGATACAGTTGTTTTTTTATGGTTTGCAAATGCAAAAATGAGGTAATATTCAATATGACTGTATACTGTAACACTCAATATGACAGTTATTTAAACATAACTCCAAGACCACACATGAAAAATGGCTAATAATGCCTGAAATAATGCATCTTTGGGAGTTTTACCCGAAACTAATGCTTTTTTTAATATTGCAAATGCAAAAAGTAGTTGTTACTCAATATGACTATATTGTTCTTAGAATCCTGAGATAATGTGAAAAAAGCAATAAAAATGTATTCAAACATAACTTCTAAACAACACATGCAAAATTGCTAATAATGCCTAGAGATATGTATTTTTGTTAGGTGTACTAGGAAATTGATCTTTTGTGAGGTTCACAATGACACAGGTTAGTTTTTTTATGCAATATAACAGTATAACTGTCATACTAAATATGAAAGGTTTATAATGATAACTCCAAAACCAAAAATGAGATTTGTCTAAAAAAGCCTGTAATATTGAATTTATGTGAGTTTTACTGGAATCGGGTATTTTGTAAAAGTTCACAAATACAGAAATCAGGTTTTACTGGCCTCATATTGATCAAACTCAAAATGTCAATTTTTGAAACATAACTCCAAAAATACACATGCAAAATGTCTAATAATGCCAGAAGAAATGCATCTTTGAGAGTTTGACTGAAAAAAAAAAACATTTGGTAGGGTTTGCAAAAACAAGAAGTAATGGTTTACTCAATTTGACAGTAATGTACTCTGAATCCTGAGATCATGCGAAAAAAGCAATAAAAATGTATTCCCACATAACTCCTAATCCAAACGTGCAAAATGTCTAAAAATGCCTGTGATATTGAATACATGTGAGTTTTACTAAATCCAGTTGTTTTTCTATGGTTTGCAGATACAAAAATGAGGTATTACTCAATATGACTGTATACTGTAACACTCAATATGACAGTTATTTAAACATAACTCCTACACCACACATGAAAAATGGCTAATAATGCCTGAAATAATGCATCTTTGGGAGTTTTACTCGAAAAATATGCTTTTTTAAATCTTGCAAATGCAAAAATTTGTCTTTTACTCAATGTGGCTATAATGTTCTTAAAATCCCGAGATAATGCGAAAAAAAATGTATTAAAACATAACTTCTAAACAACACTTGCAAAATTGCTAATAATGCTTAGAGATATGTATTTTTGTTAGTTGTACTAGGAAAATTATCTTTTGTAAGGTTCACAATGACACAGGTTAGTTTTTTTATTCAATATAACAGTATGATTTTCATACTAAATATGAAAGTTTTATAATGATAACTCTAAAACCAAACATGAAATTTGTCTTAAAAAGCCTGTAATATTGAATTTATGTGAGTTTTACCCGAATCAGGTATTTTGGAAAAGTTCAAAAATACAGAAATCTGGTTTTACTGGCCTCATATTGGTCAAACTCAAAATGTCAATTTTTGAAACATAACTCCAAAAATACACATGCAAAATGTCTAATAATGCCTGAAGAAATGCATCTTTGAGAGTTTTACTGAAAAAAAAACATTTGGTAGGGTTTGCAAAAACAAGAAGTAATGGTTTACTCAATTTGACAGTAATGTACTCAGAATCCTGAGATAATGCGAAAAAAGCAATAAAAATGTATTCCAACATAATTCCTAATCCAAACGTGCAAAATGTCTAAAAATGCCTGTGATATTGAATACATGTGAGTTTTACTAGGTGCAGTTGTTTTTCTATGGTTTGCAAATACAAAAATGAGGTATTACTCAATATGACTGTATACTGTAACACTCAATATGACAGTTATTTAAACATAACTCCTACACCACACATGAAAAATGGCTAATAATGCCTGAAATAATGCATCTTTGGGAGTTTTACTCGAAACATATGCTTTTTAAAATCTTGCTAATTCAAAAAGTAGTCTTTTACTCAATATGGCTATAATGTTTTCTAAAATCCTGAGATAATGCGAAAAAAACAATAAAAATGTATTCAAACATAACTTCTAAACAACACTTGCAAAATTGCTAATAATGCTTAGAGATATGTATTTTTGTTAGTTGTACTAGGAAAATTATCTTTTGTGAGGTTCACAATGACACAGGTTAGTTTTTTTATTCAATATAACAGTATAATTTTCATACTAAATATGAAAGTTTTATAATGATAACTCTAAAACCAAACATGAAATTTGTCTAAAAAAGCCTGTAATATTGAATTTATGTGAGTTTTACCCGAATCAGGTATTTTGGAAAAGTTCACAAATACAGAAATCTGGTTTTACTGGCCTCATATTGGTCAAACTCAAAATGTCAATTTTTGAGACATAACTCCAAAAATACACATGCAAAATGTCTAATAATGCCTGAAGAAATGCATCTTTGAGAGTTTTACTGAAAAAAAAACATTTGGTAGGGTTTGCAAAAACAAGAAGTAATGGTTTACTCAATTTGACAGTAAAGTACTCAGAATCCTGAGATAATGCGAAAAAAGCAATAAAAATGTATTCCAACATAATTCCTAATCCAAACGTGCAAAATGTCTAAAAATGCCTGTGATATTGAATACATGTGAGTTTTACTAGATACAGTTGTTTTTCTATGGTTTGCAAATACAAAAATGAGGTATTACTCAATATGACTGTATACTGTAACACTCAATATGACAGTTATTTAAACATAACTCCTACACCACACATGAAAAATGGCTAATAATGCCTGAAATAATGCATCTTTGGGAGTTTTACTCGAAACATATGCTTTTTAAAATCTTGCTAATTCAAAAAGTAGTCTTTTACTCAATATGGCTATAATGTTCCTGGAATCCTGAGATAATGCGAAAAAAGCAATAAAAATGCAAAACAACATAATTCCTAATCCAAACCTGCAAAATGTCTAAAAATGCCTGTGATATTGAATACATGTGAGTTTTACTAGATAAAGTTGTTTTTCTAGGGTTTGCAAATCCAAAAATGAGGTATTCCTCAATATGACTGTATACTGTAACACTCAATATGACAGTTATTTAAACATAACTCCTACACCACACATGAAAAATGGCTAATAATGCCTGAAATAATGTATCTTTGGGAGTTTTACTCGAAACATATGCTTTTTTAAATCTTGCAAATGCAAAAAGTAGTTTTTTACTCAATATGAATATAATTTTCTTAGAATCCTGAGATAATGCGAAAAAAGCAATAAAAATGTATTCAAACATAACTTCTAAACAACACATGCAAAATTGCTTATAATGACTAGAGATATGTATTTTTGTCAGTTGTACTAGGAAAATGATCTTATGTGAGGTTCACAATTACACAGGTTAGTTTTTTTTATTCAACATAACAGTATGACATTCATACTAAATATGAAAGGTTTATAATGATAACTCTAAAACCAAACATGACATTTGTCTAAAAAAGCCTGTAATATTGAATTTATGTGAGTTTTACCCGAATCAGGTATTTTGGAAAAGTTCACAAATACAGAAATCAGGTTTTACTGGCCTCATATTGGTCAAACTCAAAATGTCAATTTTTGAAACATAACTCCAAAAATACACATGCAAAATGTCTAATAATGCCTGAAAAAATGCATCTTTGAAAGTTTTACTGAAAAAAAAAAACATTTGGTAGGGTTTGCAAAAACAAGAAGTAATGGTTTACTCAATTTGACAGTAATGTACTCAGAATCCTGAGATAATGCGAAAAAAGCAATAAAAATGTATTCCAACATACTTCCTAATCCAAACGTGCAAAATGTCTAAAAATGCCTGTGATAGTGAATACATGTGAGTTTTACTAGATACAGTTGTTTTTCTATGGTTTGCAAATACAAAAATTAGGTATTACTCAATATGACTGTATACTGTAACACTCAATATGACAGTTATTTAAACATAACTCCTACACCACACATGAAAAATGGCTAATAATGCCTGAAATAATGCATCTTTGGGAGTTTTACTCGAAACATATGCTTTTTAAAATCTTGCTAATTCAAAAAGTAGTCTTTTACTCAATATGGCTATAATGTTCTTAAAATCCTGAGATAATGCGAAAAAAGCAATAAAAATGTATTCAAACATAACTTCTAAACAACACATGCAAAATTGCCAATACTGCTTAGAGATATGTATTTTTGTTAGTTGTACTAGAAAAATGATCTTTTGTGAGGTTCACAATGACACAGGTTAGTTTTTTTATGCAATATAACAGTATAACTGTCATACTAAATATGAAAGGTTTATAATGATAACTCCAAAACCAAACATGAGATTTGTCTAAAAAAGCCAGTAATATTGAATTTATGTGAGTTTTACCGGAATCAGGTATTTCGGAAAAGTTCACAAATACAGAAATCAGGTTTTACTGGCCTCATATTGGTCAAACTCAAAATGTTAATTTTTGAAACATAACTCCAAAAATACACATGCAAAATGTCTAATAATGCCTGAAGAAATGCATCTTTGAGAGTTTTACTGAAAAAAAAAAACATTTGGTAGGGTTTGCAAAAACAAGAAGTAATGGTTTACTCAATTTCACAGTAATGTACTGAGAATCCTGAGATGATGCGAAAAAAGCAATAAAAATGTATTCCCACATAACTCCTAATCCAAACGTGCAAAATGTCTAAAAATGCCTGTGATATTGAATACATGTGAGTTTTACTAGATACAGTTGTTTTTCTATGGTTTGCAAATACAAAAATTAGGTATAACTCAATATGACTGTATACTGTAACACTCAATATGACAGTTATTTAAACATAACTCCTACACCACACATTAAAAATGGCTAATAATGCCTGAAATAATGCATCTTTGGGAGTTTTACTGAAAAAAAAACATTTGGTAGTGTTTGCAAAAACAAGAAGTAATGGTTTACTCAATTTGACAGTAATGTACTCAGAATCCTGAGATAATGCGAAAAAAGCAATAAAAATGTATTCCAACATAATTCCTAATCCAAACGTGCAAAATGTCTAAAAATGCCTGTGATATTGAATACATGTGAGTTTTACTAGATAAAGTTGTTTTTCTAGGGTTTGCAAATCCAAAAATGAGGTATTACTCAATATGACTGTATACTGTAACACTCAATATGACAGTTATTTAAACATAACTCCTACACCACACATGAAAAATGGCTAATAATGCCTGAAATAATGCATCTTTGGGAGTTTTACTCGAAACATATGCTTTTTAAAATCTTGCTAATTCAAAAAGTAGTCTTTTACTCAATATGGCTATAATGTTTTCTAAAATCCTGAGATAATGCGAAAAAAACAATAAAAATGTATTCAAACATAACTTCTAAACAACACTTGCAAAATTGCTAATAATGCTTAGAGATATGTATTTTTGTTAGTTGTACTAGGAAAATGATCTTATGTGAGGTTCACAATTACACAGGTTAGTTTTTTTATTCAATATAACAGTATGACTTTCATACTAAATATGAAAGGTTTATAATGATAACTCTAAAACCAAACATGAAATTTGTCTAAAAAAGCCTGTAATATTGAATTTATGTGAGTTTTACCCGAATCAGGTATTTTGGAAAAGTTCACAAATACAGAAATCAGGTTTTACTGGCCTCATATTGGTCAAACTCAAAATGTCAATTTTTGAAACATAACTCCAAAAATACACATGCAAAATGTCTAATAATGCCTGAAGAAATGCATCTTTGAAAGTTTTACTGAAAAAAAAAAACATTTGGTAGGGTTTGCAAAAACAAGAAGTAATGGTTTACTCAATTTGACAGTAATGTACTCAGAATCCTGAGATAATGCGAAAAAAGCAATAAAAATGTATTCCCACGTAACTCCTAATCCAAACGTGCAAAATGTCTAAAAATGCCTGTTTTATTGAATACATGTGAGTATTACTAGATACAGTTGTTTTTCTATGGTTTGCAAATACAAAAATGAGGTATTACTCAATATGACTGTATTCTGTAACACTCAATATGACAGTTATTTAAACATAACTCCTACACCACACATGAAAAATGGCTAATAATGCCTGAAATAATGCATCTTTGGGAGTTTTACTAAAAAAGAAACATTTGGTAGGGTTTGCAAAAAGAAGAAGTAATGGTTTACTCAATTTGACAGTAATGTACTCAGAATCCTGAGATAATGCGAAAAAAGCAATAAAAATGTATTCCAACATACTTCCTAATCCAAACGTGCAAAATGTCTAAAAATGCCTGTGATAGTGAATACATGTGAGTTTTACTAGATACAGTATTTTTCTATGGTTTGCAAATACAAAAATTAGGTATTACTCAATATGACTGTATACTGTAACACTCAAAATGTCAATTTTTGAAACATAACTCCAAAAATACACATGCAAAATGTCTAACAATGCCTGAAGAAATGCATCTTTGAGAGTTTTACTGAAAAAAAAAACATTTGGTAGGGTTTGCAAAAACAAGAAGTAATGGTTTACTCAATTTGACAGTAATGTACTCAGAATCCTGAGATAATGCGAAAAAAGCAATAAAAATGTATTCCCACATAACTCCTAATCCAAACGTGCAAAATGTCTAAAAATGCCTGTGATATTGAATACATGTGAGTTTTACTAGATACAGTTGTTTTTCTATGGTTTGCAAATACAAAAATTAGGTATTACTCAATATGACTGTATACTGTAACACTCAATATGACAGTTATTTAAACATTACTCCTACACCCTCCATCCATCCATTTTCTACCGCTTATTCCCTTTCGGGGTCGCGGGGGGCGCTGGCGCCTATCTCAGCTACAATCGGGCGGAAGGCGGGGTACACCCTGGACAAGTCGCCACCTCATCGCAGGGCCAACACAGATAGACAGACAACATTCACACTCACATTCACACACTAGGGCCAATTTTAGTGTTGCCAATCAACCTATCCCCAGGTGCATGTCTTTGGAAGTGGGAGGAAGCCGCAGTACCCGGAGGGAACCCACGCATTCATGGGGAGAACATGCAAACTCCACACAGAATGATCCCGAGCCTGGATTCGAACCCAGGACTGCAGGACCTTCGTATTGTGAGGCAGACGCACTTACCCCTCCACACATGAAAAATGGCTAATAATGCCTGAAATAATGCATCTTTGGGAGTTTTACTAAAAAAAAAACATTTGGTAGTGTTTGCAAAAACAAGAAGTAATGGTTTACCCAATTTCACAGTAATGTACTCAGAATCCTGAGATAATGCGAAAAAAGCAATAAAAATGTATTCCAACATAACTCCTAATCCAAACGTGCAAAATGTCTAAAAATGCCTGTGATAGTGAATACATGTGAGTTTTACTAGATACAGTTGTTTTTCTATGGTTTGCAAATACAAAAATGAGGTATTACTCAATATGACTGTATACTGTAACACTCAATATGAGAGTTATTTAAACATAACTCCTACACCACACATGAAAAATGGCTAATAATGCCTGAAATAATGCATCTTTGGGAGTTTTACTCGGAACATATGCTTTTTAAAATTTTGCTAATTCGAAAAGTAGTCTTTTACTCAATATGGCTATAATGTTCTTAAAATCCTGAGATAATGCGAAAAAAACAATAAAAATGTAATCAAACATAACTTCTAAACAACACATGCAAAATTGCTACTAATGCCTAGAGATATGTATTTTTGTTAGTTGTACTAGGAAAATGATCTTTTGTGAGGTTCACAATGACGTAGGTTAGTTTTTTTATGCAATATAACAGTATAACTGTCATACTAAATATGAAAGGTTTATAATGATAACTCCAAAACCAAACATGAGATTTGTCTAAAAAAGCCTGTAATATTGAATTTATGTGAGTTTTACCGGAATCAGGTATTTTGGAAAAGTTCACAAATACAGAAATCAGGTTTTACTAGCCTCATATTGGTCAAACTCAAAATGTCAATTTTTGAAACATAACTCCAAAAATACACATGCAAAATGTCTAACAATGCCTGAAGAAATGCATCTTTGAGAGTTTTACTGAAAAAAAAAAAACATTTGGTAGGGTTTGCAAAAACAAGAAGTAATGGTTTACTCAATTTGACAGTAATGTACTCAGAATCCTGAGATAATGCGAAAAAAGCAATACAAATATATTCCCACATAACTCCTAATCCAAACGTGCAAAATGTCTAAAAATGCCTGTGATATTGAATACATGTGAGTTTTACTAGATACAGTTGTTTTTCTATGGTTTGCAAATACAAAAATGAGGTATTACTCAATATGACTGTATACTGTAACACTCAATATGACAGTTATTTAAACATAAATCCTACACCACACATGAAAAATGGCTAATAATGCCTGAAATAATGCATCTTTGGGAGTTTTACTCGAAACATATGCTTTTTTAAATCTTGCAAAAACAAGAAGTAATGGTTTACTCAATTTGACAGTAATGTACTCAGGATCATGAGATAATGCGAAAAAAGCAATAAAAATGTATTCCAACATAATTCCTAATCCAAACGTGCGAAATGTCCAAAAAATTCCTGTGATATTGAACACATGTGAGTATTACTAGATACAGTTGTTTTTCTATGGTTTGCAAATACAAAAATGAGGTATTACTCAATATGACTGTATACTGTAACACTCAGTATGACAGTTATTTAAACATAACTCCTACACCACACATGAAAAATGGCTAATAATGCCTGAAATAATGCATCTTTGGGAGTTTCACTCGAAACATATGCTTTTTTAAATCTTGCAAATGCAAAAAGTAGTCTTTTACTCAATATGGCTATAATGTTCTTAAAATCCTGAGATAATGCGAAAAAAGCAATAAAAATGTATTCCCACATAACTCCTAATCCAAACGTGCGAAATGTCTAAAAATGCCTGTGATGTTGAATACATGTGAGTTTTACTAGATCCAGTTGTTTTTCTATGGTTTGCAGATACAAAAATGAGGTATTACTCAATATGACTGTATACTTTAACACTCAATATGACAGTTATTTAAACATAACTCCTACACCACACATGAAAAATGGCTAATAATGCCTGAAATAATGCGTCTTTGGTAGTTTTACTAAAAAAAAAAACATTTGGTACGGTTTGCAAAAACAAGAAGTAATGGTTTACTCAATTTGACAGAAATGTACTTTTTTCGCATTATCTCAGGATTCTAAGTACATTACTGTCAAATTGAAGAAAATTATAGTCATATTGAGTAAAAAACTACTTTTTGCATTTGCAAGATTTAAAAAAGCATATGTTTCGAGTAAAACTCCCAAAGATACATTATTTCAGTTATTATTAGCCATTTTTCATGTGTGGTGTAGGATTTATGTTTAAATAACTGTCATATTGAGTGTTACAGTATACAGCCATATTGAGTAATACCTAATTTTTGTATTTGCAAACCATAGAAAAACAACTGTATCTAGTAAAACAAATTTCATGTTTGGTTTTGGAGTTATGGTTATAAACCTTTCATATTTAGTATGACAATTAAACTTTTATATTGAATAAAAAAACTAACTTGTGTCTTTGTGAACCTCCCATCAGATCATTTTACTAGTACAACTAAAAAAAAAACATATCTCTAGGCATTATCAGCCATTTTGCATTTGTTGTTTAGAAGTTATGTTTGAATACATTTTTATTGCCTTTTTCGCATTATCTCAGGATTGTAAAACAATTATAGTCATATTGAGTAAAAAACTACTTTTTGCATTTGCAGTATACAGTCATATTGAGTAAAACCTCATTTGTGTATTTCTAAACCATAGAAAAACAACTGTATCTAGTAAAACTCACATGTATTCAATATTACAGGCATTTTTAGACATTTTGCACGTTTGGATTAGGAATTATGTTGGAATACATTTTTATTGCTTTTTTCGCATTATCTCAGGATTCTAAGTATATTACTGTCAAATTGAGTAAAAAAAAACTTTTGGTTTTTGCAAACCCTACCAAATGTTTTTTTTTTCAGGAAAACTCTCAAAGATGCATTTCCTCAGGCATTATTAGACATTTTGCATGTGTATTTTTGGAGTTATGTTTCAAAAACTGACAATTTGAGTTTGATCAATATGAGGCCAGTATGAAGTATTTGTGAACCTTTCCAAAATACCTGATTCCAGTAAAACTCCCATAAAATTCAATATTACAGGCTTTTTTAGATACATTTCATGTTTGGTTTTGGAGGTATAATTATAAACCTTTCATATTTAGTATGAGAGGATTTAGTATCTCAGGATTCTAAGTACATTACTGTCAAATTGAGTAAAAACATACGTTTTGTTTTCGCAAACCCTACCAAATGTTTTTTTTTTTTCAGGAAAACTCTAAAAGATGCATTTCTTCAGGCATTATTAGACATTTTGCATGTGTATTTTATGAGTTATGTTACAAAATCTGACATTTTGAGTTTGACCAATATGAGGCCAGTAAAACCTGATTTTTGTATTTGAGAACCTTTCCAAAATACC
The DNA here is from genome assembly GCF_033978795.1 of Nerophis ophidion. NCBI lineage: Eukaryota > Metazoa > Chordata > Actinopteri > Syngnathiformes > Syngnathidae > Nerophis > Nerophis ophidion. The sequence goes on from NC_084613.1 coordinate 37,335,197, forward strand.
TGATTCCGGTAAAACTCACATAAATTCAATATTACAGGATTTTTTGGACACATTTCATGTTTGGTTTTGGAGTTATGGTTATAAACCTTTCATATTTAGTATGACAGTTACACTGTTATATTGAATAAAAAAAACTAACTTGTGTCTTTGTGAACCTCCCATCAGATCATTTTGTAGTACAACTAACACAAAAACATATCTCTAGGCATTGTTAGCCATTTTGCATGTGTTGTTTAGAAGTTATGTTTGAACACATTTTTATTGCCTTTTTCGCATTATCTCAGGATTGCATGACTACTATAGTCATATTGATTAAAAAAACTACTTTTTGCATTTGCAAGATTTGAAAAAGCATATGTTTCGAGTAAAACTCCCAAAGATATATTATTTCAGGCATTATTAGCCATTTTTCATGTGTGGTGTAGGAGTTATGTTTAAATGACTGTCATATTGAGTGTTACAGTATACAGTCATATTGAGTAATACCTAATTTTTGTATTTGCAAACCCGAGAAAAACAACTTTATCTAGTAAAACTCACATGTATTCAATATCACAGGCATTTTTAGACATTTTGCAACCACAAAACCCCGCCCACCTCAACCGATGCTGGAGGGTGGCGGTGATGTGGGGTGGTGGCGGGGGTGTAACCCGGAAGAGTAGCGCTACATGGCATTCTGGGTATTTGTTAATTTGTGTTTATTTTGTGTTATGGTGAAGATGTTCTCCCGAAATGTGTTTGTCATTCTTGTTTGATGAGGGTTCACAATATGTGGCGCATATTTGTAACTGTGTTAATTTTTTTTGTACAGCCACCGTCAGTGTGATCTGTATGGCTGTTGATCAAGTACACTTAAAAATATTTCACAAGATTTGCTTGAAAAAACGTTTGTAAGTATTTGCAAGCAAATGATTTAAGTAAAATGTAATGCTGCAATATTAAGTAACACTCACTTGCCAGTCCCAAGTAAACTCTACCTACCATCTAACATAACAGTTGTGAAGATATTAAGTAACAGTTACCTATTTTCATTCAAGTTTAAAGTTATTTTTATTTAAACAATTTAAGTATAGTCTACTTGTTTTTCATTGGCAGGAACATTATTTTACTCATAATTTTAAGTAAATTTTATATACTGTATTTCCTTGAATAACCTTCGGAGCACTAATTATTTTAAATCCTCTTCTCACTCCTGCGCTTATTAATGGCGTGCGGTAAGAAATTGGGTGTGATTAAAAAGACTTTGAAAAAAGGTTTGTTGCAAGAAATCGAGTGTGATTAAAAAGACTTTGTTGATGCCATATTCTGCCGCCGGAGCCCAGTGGTTGGGGACCACTGCTCTGCTGCATGTTATTGCGCTCATTTTTACACCAAGCTGTCTACGTACTCGAAAGATGCATGCGTTTTGCTATTTTAGACAATGAGATTGCAATGCATACTTAGTCAACAGCCATATCTTTTACACTGACGGTTGTGATGTGGACAACTTTAACATTCTTACTAATATGCGCCACACTCTGTGAACCCACACCAAATACATTTATGGAGAACATTGACTCTGTAACACATTATAAACGCAAGATAACAATTACCCATAATGCCACCTTGCAGTTTTCTGTGAAGTGATCCTAACGGCCGGAGCAGAACCAGTAGGCCAGAGCCTGCTGTGCTGTGTGCATGAGTCCTCGTGCATGCGTTTCAAAACACTACATTTTCAGAGCAAAGTTTATGTAATAATTTTAGGTTTATGTACGTACAACTATTAACATTTAAATAGTATGAGGAAACATAAGTAAAACTTACTCTTCCGCCAATATTCATGTATTAAGTTAATAAAATGTTTAATTTTACTTAAGAAACTCTAATTCTTACTGAATGTTAAAAATATTAGGTATAAATTATGACAGTTACTCTAATAGAGTTTATAGGACCAAAAAGTCACTTTTTTCAGTGTACGTCTTGTAGTCAACATTGTATGACCAACGAATTCTTGAACAACATGCGTACGTCTCAGTCGGCACGCTGTTGGTTTGCTGAATGAGCAAACACAATAATGCATGAAGAAATGTATCATTGTGAGTTTAACTGGGAAAAAAACATTTGGTAAGGTTTGCAAAAACAAAAAGTAATTTTTTACTCAACATGACATTTATGTTCTTAGAATCCTGAGATAATGCGAAAAAAGCATTAAAAACGTATTCAAACATAACTTCTAAACATTACATGCAAAATGGCTAATAATGCCTAGAAATGTGTATCTTTATTAGCGGTACTAGAAAATGATCTTTTGTAAAAAGTAATTTATTACTCAATTTGAAAAGAATGCACATACAATTCTGAGAAAAAGCAATAAAAATGTATTCCAGCATAATTCCTAATCCAAACGTGCAAAATGTCTAAAAATGCCTGTTATATTGAATCCATGTGGGTTTTACGAGATACAGTTGTTTTTCTATAGTTTGCAAATACAAAAATTAGATTTTACTCAATATGACTGTTTACTGTAAAACTCAATATGACAGTTATTTAAACATAACTTCTAAACCACAGATGAAAAATGGCTAATAATGCCTGAAATAATGCATCTTTGGGAGTGCTGCGGGAAACATATGCTTTTGTAAATCTTGCAAATGCAAAAAGTAGTTTATTACTCAATATGACGAGCATTTTCTTAGAATCCTGAGATAATGCGAAAAAAGCAATACAAAGGTATTCGAACATAACTTCTAAACAACACATGCAAAATGGCTAATAATGCCTACACCGTAAAAAAAATTAAAATCTTATTTTTATGGTTAATTTACTCTAAATTTCTACTGTGATTTTTCTATTTTTTAAAAAAGGTTAAAAAATTGTAGAATTGAAGACATTATCTGTAAATAACCAAACTGCCTGTTATTTTAAGTAATATGCCAGTAATGACAGACTATAGATTTCTATTTTTTTACAGAAAAATACCAAATTAATAATACATATCATTTTCTGCTTTCTCAAATTACTTTGTAATTCATGTGAAATTACAGTAATTAACATTCAGTTAACATTTAACTTGTTTATGTTAAAGTCCATGTCCATATTAACAATTTAACAGTTTTGTATGTGATTTTAAGGAAATCTTATTTTATTAATATTTATGTGAATTTTTATATTTAAGTTGAATAACATATGTAGCCTGTTCTATATAAAAGTTTATGTTTTACTAACAATTTTAACCTTTTCTCTGTAGTATGACTCATGCTGGCGGGTGCAAAACATACTTGATCAACAGCCACACAGGTCACACTGACGGTGGCCGTACAAAAAAATGTCACATTGTTACAAATATGCCCCACCCAGTGAACCCACATCAAACAAGAATGACAAACACATTTCGGGAGAACATCTTCACCGTAACACAAAATAAACACAAAAGAACAAATACCCAGAATGCCATGCAGTGCTACTCTTCCCGGCTACACCCCCGCAACCACTAAACCCCGCCCACCTCAACCGACGCGTGAAGGGGGCCGGTGATGTGGGGTGGTGGCGCGGGTGTAGCCCGGAAGAGTAGCGCTGCATGGCATTCTGGGTATTTGTTCTTTTGTGTTTATTTTGTGTTACAGTGAAGATGTTCTCCCGAAATGTGTTTGTCATTCTTGTTTGATGTGAGTTCACAATATGTGGCACATATTTGTAACAGTGTTAATTTTTTTTGTATAGCCACCGTCAGTGTGATCTGTATGGCTGTTGATCAAGTACGACTTGTAGTTAGTCTTGCGTTACCTTTAACACTTTGCACAACTTGCATGCGTCTCAGTCTGCCTGCCGTTGATTTGCTGAATTAATGATAACGATGAAATTTATTTTAGGAACTTGATGTCAGTGTTGTCACGGCACTACCACAAAGCACTTGCCCTGTGGGTGTTGGGACAATCCTTCACAAGCGTAAGAGGAAGGCTCTCGTCAAAATTGGGGGGATTGACAAGTATGTCGCTAGGTAGGGATATCCAATCGAAGAAGGTGAATCCATTTTTCACATAGTTCAGCATCCAGTGGTCCCCAGTTAAATTGAGTTTGAAACCCCTGATTTTAACATTTCAGAGAAAATCTGTAAAATAATGGTATTTTTCTGTGGAACTGCCAGCATTGTCACTTCATTAAAGTTGGTTGATCGTGTTAATTTGGAAATACTCTGTAGAATAAAGGTTTTTTTCTGCAAAACTGTTTGCATCATTACTTTATTAAAGGTGGTTGATCTAAAAATCTAGTAAAAATCTGTAAAATTGCAATATTTTTCTGCAAAACGTTTCATGAAAATTTCTGTAAATATAATGTTTTTGATTATTATTTGGTTTACAATGTTTTACTTATATTTTATAGTATTCATTTGGCAGCCATAGCTGCCAGTAGATGACTGTTTTTTTACAGATTTTCTTTTACAGTGTAGAGATATTTCTCTTTGTCAGTTTTACTAGAAAAAATATGTTTTTTAAGGTTCTCAAAGACACGAGGTAGTTTTTTTATTCAATATAACAGTATAATTGTCATACTCTCTGAGCTGCCACCTTATCGTGGTAGAGGAGTTTGCTTGTCCCAATGATCCTAGGAGCTATGTTGTCCGGGAGTTTTATGCCCCTTGGTAGGGTCTCCCAATACAAACAGGTCCTAGGTGAAGGATTAGACAAAGAGCAGCTCGAAGACCAATATGAAAAAAACAAAGCAAGGACCCAGATTTCCCTCGCCCAGACGCGGGTCACCGGGGCCCCCTTCTGGAGCCGGGCGCTGAGTTGGGGCACGATGGCGAGCACTTTGTGTCCGATCCTGGTCCCATTGGGCTCGGCCGGGCACAGCAGAGACAACGTGGGCCACCCCTCCAATGGGCTCACCACCCATAGCAGGGGCCAGAGAGGTCGGGTGCGATGTGAGCTGGGCGGACGCCGAAGGCAGGGCACTTGGCGGTCCGATCCTCGGCTACAGAAGCTAGCTCTTGGGACGTGGAACGTCACCTCACTGGGGGAGAAGGACCCTGAGCTAGTGCGCGAAGTGGAGAAATTCCGGCTGGAGGGGCTGGACTCTCTTCCACTCTGGGGTTGCCGGCAGTGAGAGGCGACGGGCTAACGTGGCAATTCTTGTTTCCCCCCGGCTCAAACCCTGCACGTTGGAGTTCAACCCAGTGGACGAAAGGGTAGCCTCCCTCCGCCTTCGGGTGGGGGGACGGGTCCTGACTGTTGTTTGTATTTGCGCACCAAACAGCAGTTCAGAGTACCCACCCTTTTTGGGTACACTCGAGGGAGTACTGCAGAGTGCACCCCCGGGTGATTTCCTTGTCCTACTAGGGGACTTCAACGCTCATGTTGGCAATGAAAGTGAAACCTGGAGAGGCTTGATTGAGAAGAATAGCTGCCCGCATCCGAACCCGAGTGGTGTTTTGTTATTGGACTTTTGTGCTCGTCACAGATTGTCCAAAAAAACCACCATGTTCAAACATAAGGGTGTCCATATGTGCACTTGGCACCAGGACACCCTGGGCCGCAGATCCATTATCGACTTTGTAGTTGTGTCATCGGATTTGCGGCCTCATATTTTGGACACTCGGGTGAAAAGAGGGGCGGAGCTTTCTACCGATCACCACCTGGTGGAGAGTTGGCTGCAATGGTGGGGGAGGATGCCGGACGGACCTGGCAGGCCCAAACGCATTGTGAGCATCTGCTGGGAACGTCTGGTAGAGTCTCCTGTCAGAGAGAGTTTCAATTCCCACCTCCGGAAGAACTATGAACATGTCACGAGGGAGGTGCGGGACATTGAGTCCGAGTGGACTATGTTCCACACCTCTATTGTCGAGGCAGCTGTTTGGAGCCGTTGGTGGACATCGGCGGTGAGGGATGCCGTCAAGCTGCAGAAAAAATCATATTGGGTTCTTTTGGCTCATAGGACTCCGGAGGCAGCGGACAGGTACCGACAGTCCAAACAGTGTGCGGCTTCAGCAGTTGCGGAGACAAAAACTGTCAACACCGCGTATGGTGTGGATGGTGTTCTGCTGACCTCAACTGCGGATGTTGTGGATGGGTGGAAGGAATACTTCGAAGACCTCCTCAATCCCACCAACACGTCTTCCTATGAGGAAGCAGTGCCTGGGGACTCTGTGGTGGGCTCTCCTATATCTGGGGCTGAATTTGCTGAGGTAGTTAAAAAGCTCCTCGGTGGCAAGGCCCCAGGGGTGGATGAGATGCTGGATGCTGTGGAGCTGTCTTTGTTGACAAGACTCTGCAGCATTGCGTGGACATCGGGGACGGTACTTCTGGATTGGCAGACCGGGGTGGTGGTTCCTCTCTTTAAGAAGGGGGACCGGAGGGTGTGTTCCAACTATCGTGGGATCACACTCCTCAGCCTTTTCCGGTAAGGTTTATTCAGGTGTACTGGAGAGGAGGCTACGCCGGATAGTCGAACCTCGGATTCAGAAGGAACAGTGTGCTTTTCGTCTTGGTCTTGGAACTGTGGACCACCTCTATACTCTCTGCAGGGTTCTTGAGGGTGCATGGAAGTTTTCCCAACCAGTCTACATGTGCTTTGTGGATTTGGACAAGGCATCCGAGTGTGTCCCTCCGGAAGTCCTGTGGGGAGTGCTCAGAGAGTATGGGGTATCGTACTGTCTTATTGTGGTGGTCCACTCCCTGTACGATCAGTGTCAGAGCTTGGTCCGCACGTTTCCAGTGAGGGTTGGACTCCGCCAAGGATGCCCTTTGTCACCGATTCTGTTCATAACTTTTACGGACAGAATTACTAGGCGCAGTCAAGGCGTTGAGGGGTTCCGGTTTGGTGGTCGCGGGATTATGTCTCTGCTTTTTGCAGATGATGTGGTCCTGATGGTTTCATCTGGCCAGGATCTTCAGCTCTCACTGGATCGGTTCACAGCCTATTGTGAAGTGACCGGAATGGGAATCAGCACCTCCAAGTCCGAGTCCTTGGTTCTCTCCCGGAAAAGGGTGGAGTGTCATCTCCAGGTTGGGCAGGAGACCCTGCCCCAAGTGGAGGAGTTCAAGTACCTAGGAGTCTTGTTCACGAGTCGGGGAAGAGTGGATCGTGAGATCAACAGGCGGATCGGTGCGGCGTCTGCAGTAATGCGGACGTTGTACCGATCCGTTATGGTGAAGAAGGAGCTAAGCCGGAAGGCGAAGCTCTCAATTTACCGGTCGATCAATGTTCTCATCCTCGCCTATGGTCATGAGCTTTGGGTCTTGACCGAAAAGATAAGATCACAAGTACAAGCGGTCGAAATGAGTTTCCTCTGCCGTGTGGCGGAGCTCTCCCTTAGAGATAGGGTGAGAAGCTCTGTCATCCGGGAGGAACTCAAAGTAAAGCCACTGCTCCTCCACATCGAGAGGAGCCAGATGAGGTGGTTCGGGCATCTGGTCAGGATGCCACCCGAACGCCTCCCTAGGGAGGTGTCCAACCGGTAGTTGGCCAAGGGGAAGACCCAGGACACATTGGGAAGACTATGTCTCCCGGCTGGCCTGGGAACGCCTCGGGATCCTCCGGGAGTAACTAGACGAAGTGGCTGGGGAGAGGGAAGTCTAGGCTTTCCTGCTTAGGCTGCTGCCCCCGCGACACGACCTCGGATAAGCAGAAGAAGATGGATGGATGGAATATGAAAGATTTATACACATAATGTTGCGATCTGTGACTCAGATCTTCACATGTTTATTTTTCCATCTTTGTTTCATTCTCTTCTGACCCACTTACTTCCTGTTTAGTCCGTTACCATGGTTACACATTGATTTCACCTGCTCCTCGTTTTCTACACACCTGGTTCTCCTTGATTTCTCCCTATATAAGCTTTCCTCTTTTCTTTGTTCAGTCTCGGATCCTAATTTGCCCACGCGCAACAGTGACGACTCTCGACCTGCATCTTTCAGTGTTTTTGTTCCTAGCCTTTTATTATTTAATAAATCCATTTATAACTTACCTTGTTGTGTTCATCGCTTCGACGCATCCCCGGAAGAACCAATCCGGCATTACAATGCCACACAAGCGTCACAGTAGGATCCGAGCATCAAAATGTTTTTCCGCGTCGAAACCACGGGAGGAACCCTTCGACTTGGGTTTGTGGTTGGAGCTCGTGGCTTGGGAGCAGGAAAGACTTGACTGTGGGCCTGAAGTCCCCTCCGAAGCCGTTCGCGCTGCCCCGAAGAGGCGGGGGGTCCAGTGGAGAGGTCCCCCGCACGGCAGTAATTATCCAGCACCACTTCATCCTTCCTACGAACACAGCAAAATTCACCCCGACCAGGATTCACCTTCCACTACCGGTAATCCAGCTTGTTTTTTTTCCCCTGACTCTAGCAGTCACGACATTTGGGGTACGCCCACCGGTGACGCAACACCGCCCCCTGTTGTTGACATTTTTTCAGAAGATTTTTATATTGTGGACAGTACTTTTCATTCCCAACCTTTTTCGAATACCAATAACATTTATGATAAAATACGTAATTATCAGGATATTTTTTCTCATTATTCTAGTCAACCTCAGTCACCTAGTTTTTCTTCAACTCCACCTGTAAAACCTCATTCCCAGCCCAAGTCCAAGGTTTTTTCTCCCTTTTCAAAGGGACACTCTGGACAATATAGAGGGGAGGAGTCTGCCCGCCTCCAAACCTCCCACCACCCTCCCTTATGGTCAGTCCCTGACCACAGGGAACGGGTCTGGGATTCCCGTCTGGAGGGGGGGGCTATGGCCTATAGCTGTGTTGCGGAGGTAGCGCAGACGCTACCATTTCTTAAAACTGTCAAACCGCAACCTCCTATGAGGCCACCCTTACCTGTTTTTCGGCCCGTTAAACCGCTAGCTCCTCCTAGACCTCCTCCACCTGTGTTTCCCCCGGCCAAGTCTCAACGGCCTTGTAGACCTCCTCCACCTGTTTTTCCCCCGGCCAAGTCTCAACGGCCTTGTAGACCTCCTCCACCTGTGTTTCCCCCGGTCAAATCACAACGACCAAAAGTAGACTCTCGCCTGGTTTTCACACCAGAAGAGGTTCCTAACCTTGTTCCCACACCAGCTTCGGTCTCTCGCCTGGTTCACACACCAGCACCGAATCCTAGTCTGGTTCTCACGCCAGCAATCGACTCTTTCCTGGTCCTCGCACCAGCACCTGTTCCTAAGCTGGAACCCACTCCAGCACCAGCCTTAAAGCTGGAACCCAGTCCAGCATTAGCTCCAAAGCTGGAGCACACTCTATCACCAGCTCCAGAGCTAGAGCCCACTCCAGTACCAGCTCCAGAGCTGGAGCCTACTCCAGTACCAGCTCCACGCCGCCAAGCGCCGGTACCAGCTCCGCGCCGCCAAGCACCGCCGACGACGGGGCTGGAGCCCACACCAGCGTCGACGACGGGGCTGGAGCCCACACCAGCGTCGACGACGGGGCTGGAACCTTCACCTATGTCGACAGGGCTGGAGCCCACTCCAGTGCCAGCTCCTCGACAAGCGCCGGTACCAGCTCCACGCCGCCAAGCACTGCCGACGAAGAAGCTGGAGCCCACACCGGCGCCGACGATGAGGCTGGAGCTCACACCAGTCACGACTCCTGCGGCTCCCAGGCCGCCTCCGACGACTCCTGCGGCTCCCAGGCCGCCTCCGACGACTCCTGCGGCTCCCAGGCCGCCTCCGACGACTCCTGCGGCTCCCAGGCCGCCTCCGACGACTCCTGCGGCTCCCAGGCCGCCTCCGACGCCTTCTTCGGCTGCAGCACCCGCATCATCCTCGCCAGCTGCACTCGGGCCTGCTTTGGCTGCAGTCCCCGCACCCTCGTCTGCTGCTTCCAAGCCTGCTGGGATTTCGGTGCTGAGGCGTCGTCCACCACGTCGATCACGGGCGTGGCCTCTGCGAGGTCATCCTCCTCGCCAGACACTCCCTCCTCCATGTCGGCCACGGATGTGGCCGTGCCCGGGTCGTCCGCCTCGCCGGGCACCTCATCCTGCGATGCGGCCACTAATGTGGCCTTTTCGAGGTCGCCCGCCAAAACTTTTTCGGCAGCGGCGTTCCATCCGCCGCCGCCACTTGACTTGTCCTCGGTGGATTCGGGGACACACGACTTGGCGACCCTCCACCGTGGCCTCCCTCCGCCCTCCCTTCGTTTGTGGACTCTGTTTTTGGGGAGGGGGTTCAAGTTGTTTCTTATTTGTTTTTGTTTTCTTTGAGACATCTGGAATCTGTCTTTTTGGGGGGGGGAATACTGTTGCGATCTGTGACTCAGATCTTCACATGTTTATTTTTCCATCTTTGTTTCATTCTCTTCTGACCCACTTACTTCCTGTTTAGTCCGTTACCATGGTTACACATTGATTTCACCTGCTCCTCGTTTTCTACACACCTGGTTCTCCTTGATTTCTCCCTATATAAGCTTTCCTCTTTTCTTTGTTCAGTCTCGGATCCTAATTTGCCCACGCGCAACAGTGACGACTCTCGACCTGCATCTTTCAGTGTTTTTGTTCCTAGCCTTTTATTATTTAATAAATCCATTTATAACTTACCTTGTTGTGTTCATCGCTTCGACGCATCCCCGGAAGAACCAATCCGGCATTACAATGCCACACAAGCGTCACACATAACTCCAAAACAAAACATGGAATCCGTCTAAAAAGCCTGTAATATTGAATTTATGTGAGTTTTACCAGAATCAGCTATTTTGGAAACGTTCACAAATACAAAAATTAGGTTTTACTGGCCTCATATTGGTCACACTCAATGAGACAGTTTTTGAAACATAACTCCAAAAATACACATGCAAACTGTCTAATAATGCCTGAAGAAATGTATCATTGTAAGTTTAACTGGGGAAAAAAAATTAATAAGGTTTTGAAAAACAAAAAGTAGTTTTTTACTCAATATGACAATTATGTTCTTAGAATCCTCGGATAATGCGAAAAAAAGCACTAAAAATGTAGTCAAACATAACTTCTAAAAAACACATGCAAAATGACTAATAATGCCTAGAGATATGTATCTTTAATAGTTGTACTAGAAAATGATCGTTTGTAAGGTTTGCAAAGAAACAAGTTTTTTTTTAATTCAATATAACAGTATAACTGTCATACTAAATATGAAAAGTTTATCAACATAACTCCAAAAACAAACATAAAAGCTGTCTAACAAAGCCTGTAATATAGAATAATTGTGAGTTTTACCAGAATCAGGTATTTTAGAAAGGTTCATGAATACAAAAAATTTGGTTTTACTGGCTTCATATCGGTCATACTCAATATGACAGTTTTTGAAACATAACTACAAAAATACACATGCAAACTGTCTAAAAAAAAACCTGAAGAAATGTATCTTTGTGAGTTTTCCTGGAAAAAAACATTTCGTAAGATTTGCACAAACAAAAAGTTTTTTTTTAACCCAATTTGACAGTAATGTACGTAGAATTCTGAGATAATGCAAACAAAGCAATACAAATGTTTTCCATCATAATTCCTAATCCAAATGTGCAAAATGTCTAAGAATGCCTGTAATATTGAATCCATGTGAGTTTTACTAGATACAGTTGTTTTTCTATGGTTTGCAAATACAAAGATTAGGTTTTCTCAATATGACTGTATAGTGTAACACTCAATATGACTGTTATTTAAGCATAACTCCTACACCACACATGCAAATCGGCTAAAAGGGCCTGAATTAATGCATCTTTGGGAGTTTTACTGGAAACGTGCTTTTTTATATCTTGCAAATGCAAAAACTAGTTTTTTACTCAATATGACAATAATGTTCTTAGAATCTGAGATAATGCGAAAAAAGCAATACAGTTGTATTCAAATATAACTTCTAAACAACACATGCAAAAATGGCTAATAATGTATATTTAGTAGTTATACTACAAAAATTATCTTTTGTAAGGTTTGCAAAGACACAAGTTAGTTTTTTTAATTCTGTATATCAGTATAACTGTCATACTAAATATGATAAGTTCATAAACATAACTCCAAAACCAATCATGAAATCTTTCAAAAAAAAAAAGCCTGTAATATTAAATTCATGTGAGTTTTACCAGAATCAGGTATTTTGAAAAGGTTCACGAATACACAAATTAAGTTTTACTGGCATCACATTGGTCACACTCAATATGACAGTTTTTCAAACATAACTTCTAAAAAACACATGCAAAATGACTAATAATGCATGGAGATATGTATCTTTAATAGTTGTACTAGAAAATGATATTGTGTAAGGTTTGCAAAGAAACAAGTTAGTTTTTTTTAAATTCAATATAACAGTACAACTGTCATACTAAATATGAAAAGTTTATGAACATAACTCCAAAAACACACATGAAAGCTGACTAAAAAAGCCTGTAATATTGAATAATTGTGAGTTTTACCAGGATCAGGTATTTTATAAAGGTTCATAAATACAAAAAATTAGGTTTTACTGGCTTCATATTGGTCATACTCAATATGACAGTTTTCTAAACATAACTCCAAAAATACACATACAAAATGTCTAATAATGTCTGAAGAAATGTATCTTTGTTTATTTTACTGGAAAAAAAAACATTGGGTAATGTTTGCAAAAACAAAAAGTAATTGTTTTACCCAATTTGACAGTAATGTACTTAAAATCCTGAGATAATGTGAAAAAAGCAATAAAAAGTTATTCTAACATTATTCCTATTTCAAACGTGCAAACTGTCTAATAATGCCTGTGATATTGAATCCATGTGAGTGTTTCTAGATACAGTTGTTTTTTCATGGTTTGCCCATACAAAAATTAGGTTTTACTCAATATGACTGTAAACTGGATGTAAGGACAAGTCATCACTTGCAGGGCATTACTGCCTGAGGGACCTCCGACAGTGCCATGTGGGTCATCAGTCGGGAGCCACCCTTCACGGATGTTTTGCTCTTTTAATCCCGGAACATCTCTGGGTGGTGGAGCAGCCGCCCCCTACAACCAGCTAAAGGGTCCATACTGTACCCACATTCCAACCCGGGTGTTATTGCTGTTGTGTACATGGAAAGAGTCCTAAGGGACTATGCATGGCAGGGACGTCCATCTCCCAGAGTCAAGCCTAAAACTCAATATGACAATAATCACAATATGACAATAATGTTCTTAGAATCCTGAGATAGTGTGAAAAAAGTAATAAAAATGTATTTGGACGTAACATCTAAACAACACATGCAAAATGGCCAATAATGCCTAGAGATATGTATCTTTAATAGTTGTATTAGAAAAATTATATTTTGTAAGGTTTGCAAAGACACAAGTTGGCTTTTTTATTCAATATAACAGTATAACTGTCATACTAAATATAAAAAGTCTGTAAACATAACTCCAAAACCAAACATGAAATGTTTCTAAAAAAAAAGCCTGTATTATTGAATTTATGTGAGTTTTACAAGAATCAGGTATTTTGGAAAGGTTCAAAAACACAGTAATTAGGTTTTATGGCCTCATATTGGTCACACTCAATATGACAGTTTTTGAAACAAAACTCCAAAAATACACGTGCAACTGTCTAAAAAAAAAACCTGAAGAAATGTATCTTTGTGAGTTTTCCTGGAAAAAAATATTTGGTAAAATTTGCACAAACAAAAAGTAGTTTTTTTTTTTAACAATTTGACAGTAATGTACGTAGAATCCTGAGATAATGCGAAAAAAGCAATACAACTGTTTTCCATCATAATTCCTAATCAGAACGTGCAAAATGTCTAAGAATGTCTGTAATATTGAATCCATGTGAGTTTTACTAGATACAGTTGTTTTTCTATGGTTTGCAAATACAAAGATTGGATTTTACTCAATATGACTGTATACTGTAACACTCAATATGACAGTTATTTAAACATAACTCCTACACCACACATGCAAATCGGCTAAAAAGGCCTGAATTAATGCATCTTTGGGAGTTTTACCCGAAACATATGCTTTTTTAAATCTTGCAAATGCAAAAAGTAGTTTTTATTCAATATGACAATAATGTATGACAATTATCTTGAGATAATGCAAAAAAAGCAATAAAAATGTATTCAAACATAACTAATAAACAACACATGCAAAATGCCCCATAATGCCTAGAGATATGTATCTTTGTTTGTGGTACTAGAAAAATGATCTTTTGTAAAAAGTAATTTTTTACTCAATTTGACAAGAATGTACATACAATTCTGAGATACTAAAAAAAAAGCAATAAAAATGTATTCCAACATAATTCCTAATCCAAACGTGCAAAATGTCAAAAAATGCCTGTGATATTGAATCCATGTGAGTTTTACTAGTTACAGTTGTTTTTTTATGGTTTGCAAATACAAATATTTGATTTTACTCGATATGACTGTATACTGCAACAATATGACAGTTATTTAAACATAATTCCTACACCACAAATAAAAACTGGCTAATAATGCCTGAAATTATGTATCTTTGGGAGTTTTACTCGAAACATATGGTTTTTTAAATCTTGCAAATGCAAAAAGTTGTTTTTTACTCAATATGACTATAATTTTCTTAGAATCCTGAGATAATGCGAAAAAAGCAATTAAAATGTATTCAAACATAACTTCTAAACAAAACATGCAAAATTGCTATTAATGCCTAAAGATATGTATTTTTGTTAGTTGTACTAGAAAAATTATCTTTTGTGAGGTTCACAAAGACACAAGTTAGTTTTTTTATTCAATATAACAGTATAACTGTCATACTAAATATGAAAGGTTTATAATCATAACTCCAAAACCAAACATGAAATATGTCTAAAAAAGCCTGTAATATTGAATTTATGTGAGTTTGAACGGAATCAGGTATTTTGGAAAGGTTCACAAATACAAAAATCAGGTTTTACTGGCCTCATATTGGTCAAACTCAAAATGTCAGTTTTTGAAACATAACTCCAAAAATACCCATGCAAAATGTCTAATAATGCCTGAAGAAATATATCTTTGAGAGTTTTCCTGAAAAAAAAAACATTTGGTAGGGTTTGCAAAAACAAAAAGTAATTTTTTACTCAATTTGACAGTAATGTACTTAGAATCCTGAGATACTAAATCCTCTCATACTAAATATGAAAGGTTTATAATCATAACTCCAAAACCAAACATGAATTTTGTCTAAAAAAGCCAATAATATTGAATTTTATGTGAGTTTTACCGGAATCAGGTATTTTGGAAAGGTTCACAAATACAAAAATCAGGTTTTACTGGCCTCATATTGGTCAAACTCAAAATGTCAGTTTTTGAAACATAACTCCAAAAATACACATGCAAAATGTCTAATAATGACTGAAGAAATGCATCTTTGAGAGTTTTCCTGGAAAAAAAAAACCATTTGGTAGGGTTTGCAAAAACAAAAAGTAATTTTTTACTCAATTTGACAGTAATGTACTTAGAATCCTGAGATAATGCGAAAAAAGCAATAAAAATGTATTCCTACATAATTCCTAATCCAAACGTGCAAAATGTCTAAAAATGCCTGTGATATTGATTACATGTGAGTTTTACTAGATACAGTTGTTTTTCTAGGGTTTGCAAATACAAAAATGAGGTATTACTCAATATGACTGTATACTGTAACACTCAATATGACAGTTATTTAAACATAACTCCTACGCCACACATGAAAAATGGCTAATAATGCCTGAAATAATGCATCTTTGGGAGTTTTACTCGAAACATATGCTTTTTTAAATCTTGCAAATGCAAAAAGTAGTCTTTTACTCAATATGGCTATAATGTTCTTAGAATCCTGAGATAGTGCTAAAAAAGCAATAAAAATGTATTCAAACATAACTTCTAAACAACACATGCAAAATGGCTAATAATGCCTAGAGATATGTATTTTTGTTAGTTGTACTAGAAAAATGATATGATGTGAGGTTCACAAAGACACAAGTTAGTTTTTTTATTCAATATAACAGTGTAACTGTCATACTAAATTTGAAAGGTTTATAACCATAACTCCAAAACCAAACATGAAATGTGTCCAAAAAACCCTGTAATATTGAATTTATGTGAGTTTTACCGGAATCAGGTATTTTGGAAAAGTTCACAAATACCTCATACTGGCCTCATATTGGTCAAATTCAAAATGTCAGTTATTGAAACAAAACTCCAAAAATACACATGCAAAATGTCTAATAATGCCTGAAGAAATGAGTCGTTGAGAGTTTTCAGGAAAAAAAAAACCTTTGGTAGGGTTCGCAAAAACAGAAAGTAATTTTTTACTCAATTTGACAGTAATGTACTTGGAATCCTGAGCTAATGCGAAAAAAAATCAATAATAACATGAAATTCAGGTTTTACTGGCCTCATATTGGTCAAACTCAAAATATCGATTTTTGAAACATAACTCTAAAAGTACACATGAAAAATGTCTAATAATGCGAAAAAAAGCAATAAAAATGTATTCCCACATAACTCCTAATCCAAACGTGCAAAATGTCTAAAAATGCCTGTGATATTGAATACATGTGAGTTTTACTAGATACAGTTGTTTTTCTATGGTTTGCAAATACAAAAATGAGGTATTACTCAACATGACTGTATACTGTAACACTCAATATGACAGTTATTTAAACATAACTCCTACACCACACATGAAAAATGGTTAATAATGCCTGAAATAATGCATCTTTGGGAGTTTTACTAAAAAAACAAACATTTGGTAGGGTTTGCAAAAACAAGAAGAAATGGTTTACTCAATTTGACAGTAATGTACTCAGAATCCTGAGATAATGCGAAAAAAGCAATAAAAATGTATTCCCACATAACTCCTAATCCAAACGTGCAAAATGTCTAAAAATGCCTGTGATATTGAATACATGTGAGTTTTACTAGATCCAGTTGTTTTTCTATGGTTTGCAGATACAAAAATGAGGTATTACTCAATATGACTGTATACTCTAACAATCAATATGACAGTTATTTAAACATAACTCCTACACCACACATGAAAAATGGCTAATAATGCCTGAAATAATGCATCTTTGGGAGTTTCACTCGAAACATATGCTTTTTAAAATCTTGCTAATTCAAAAAGTAGTCTTTTACTCAATATGGCTATAATGTTCTTAAAATCCTGAGATAATGCGAAAAAAGCAATAAAAATGTATTCAAACATAACTTCTAAACAACACATGCAAAATTGCTAATAATGCCTAGAGATATGTATTTTTGTTAGTTGTACTAGGAAAATGATCTTTTGTGAGGTTCACAATGACACAGGTTAGTTTTTTTTATGCAATATAACAGTATAACTGTCATACTAAATATGAAAGGTTTATAATGATAACTCCAAAACCAAACATGAGATTTGTCTAAAAAAGCCAGTTATATTGAATTTATGTGAGTTTTACTGGAATCAGGTATTTTGGAAAAGTTCACAAATACAGAAATCAGGTTTTACTGGCCTCATATTGGTCAAACTCAAAATGTCAATTTTTGAAACATAACTCCAAAAATACACATGCAAAATGTCTAATAATGCCTGAAGAAATGCATCTTGGAGAGTTTTACTGAAAAGAAAAACATTTGGTAGGGTTTGCAAAAACAAGAAGTAATGGTTTACTCAATTTGACAGTAATGTACTCAGAATCCTGAGATAATGCGAAAAAAGCAATAAAAATGTATTCCCACATAACTGCTAATCCAAACGTGCAAAATGTCTAAAAATGCCTGTGATATTGAATACATGTGAGTTTTACTAGATACAGTTGTGTTTCTATGGTTTGCAAATACAAAAATGAGGTATTACTCAATATGACTGTATACTGTAACACTCAATATGACAGTTATTTAAACATAACTCCTACACCACACATGAAAAATGGCTAATAATGCCTGAAATAATGCATCTTTGGGAGTTTTACTAAAAAAAACATTTGGTCGGGTTTGCAAAAACAAGAAGTAATGGTTTACTCAATTTGACAGTAATGTACTCAGAATCCTGAGATAATGCGAAAAAAGCAATAAAAATGTATTCCCACATAACTCCTAATCCAAACGTGCAAAATGTCTAAAAATGCCTGTGATATTGAATACATGTGAGTTTTACTAGATACAGTTGTTTTTCTATGGTTTGCAAATACAAAAATTAATATGACTGTATACTGTAACACTCAATATGACAGTTATTTAAACATAACTCCTACACCACACATGAAAAATGGCTAATAATGCCTGAAATAGTGCATCTTTGGGAGTTTTATTCGGAACATATGCTTTTTTAAATCTTGCAAATGCAAAAAGTAGTCTTTTACTCAATATGGCTATAATGTTCTTAAAATCCTGAGATAATGCGAAAAAAGCAATAAAAATGTATTCCCACATAACTGCTAATCCAAACGTGCAAAATGTCTAAAAATGCCTGTGATATTGAATACATGTGAGTTTTACTAGATCCAGTTGTTTTTCTATGGTTTGCAGATACAAAAATGAGGTATTACTCAATATGACTGTATACTGTAACAATCAATATGACAGTTATTTAAACATAACTCCTACACCACACATGAAAAATGGCTAATAATGCCTGAAATAATGCATCTTTGGGAGTTTTACTAAAAAAAAAAAACATTTGGTACGGTTTGCAAAAACAAGAAGTAATGGTTTACTCAATTTGACAGTAATGTACTTTTTTCGCATTATCTCAGGATTCTAAGTACATTACTGTCAAATTGAAGAAAATTATAGTCATATTGAGTAAAAAACTACTTTTTGCATTTGCAAGATTTAAAAAAGCATATGTTTCGAGTAAAACTCCCAAAGATACATTATTTCAGGCATTATTAGCCATTTTTCATGTGTGGTGTAGGAGTTATGTTTAAATAACTGTCATATTGAGTGTTACAGTATACAGTCATATTGAGTAATACCTAATTTTTGTATTTGCAAACCCTAGAAAAACAACGTTATCTAGTAAAACTCACATGTATTCAATATCACAGGCATTTTTAAAAATTTTGCACGTTTGGATTAGGAATTATGTTGGAATACATTTCCATTGCTTTTTTCGCATTATCTCAGGATTCTAAGTATATTACTGTCAAATTGAGTAAAAAATTACTTTTTGTTTTTGCAAACCCTACCAAATGTTTTTTTTTTCAGTAAAACTCTCAAAGATGCATTTCTTCAGGCATTATTAGACATTTTACATGTGTATTTTTGGAGTTATGTTTCAAAAACTGACATTTTGAGTTTGACCAATATGAAGCCAGTAAAACCTGATTTTTGTATTTGTGAAGCTTTCCAAAATACCTGATTCCGTTAAAACTCACATAAATTCAATATTACAGGCTTTTTTAGACACATTTCATGTTTGGTTTTGGAGTTATGATTAAAAACATTTCATATTTAGTATGAGAGTTATACTGATATATTGAATAAAAAAACGAACTTGTGTCTTTGTGAACCTCACAAAAGATCATTTTTCTAGTACAACTAACAAAAATACATATCTTTAGGCATTATTAGCCATTTTGCATGTTATGTTTAGAAGTTATGTTTGAATACATTTTATTGCTTTTTTGCATTATCTCAGGATTGCAAGACTATTATAGTCATATTGAGTAAAAAACTACTTTTTGCATTTGCAAGATTTAAAAAAATATATTTTTCGAGTAAAACTCCCAAAGATACATTATTTCAGTTATTATTAGCCATTTTTCATGTGTGGTGTAGGACTTATGTTTAAATAACTGTCATATTGAGTGTTACAGTATACAGTCATATTGAGTAAAACCTCATTTGTGTATTTGCAAACCATAAAAAAACAACTGTATCTAGTAAAACTCACATGTATTCAATATCATAGGCATTTTTAGACATTTTGCACGTTTGGCTTAGGAATTATGTTGTTATATATTTTTATTGCCTTTTTCGCATTATCTCAGGATTCTAAGTACATTACTGTCAAATTGAGTAAAAAATTACTTTTTGTTTTTGCAAACCCTACCAAATGTTTTTTTTTCAGGAAAACTCTCAAAGATGCATTTCTTCAGGCATTATTATACATTTTGCATGTGTATTTTTGGAGTTATGTTTCAAAAACTGACATTTTGAGTATGGCCAATATGAGGCCAGTAAAACCTGATTTTTGTATTTGTGAAACTTTCCAAAATACCTGATTCCGGTAAAACTCACATAAATTCAATATTACAGGATTTTTTGGACACATTTCATGTTTGGTTTTGGTGTTACATTTTTATTACTTTTTTCGCATTATCTCAGGATCCTAAAACAATTATAGTCATATTGAGTAAAAACTACTTTTTGCATTTGCAAGATTTAAAAAAGCATATGTTTCGAGTAAAACTCCCAAAGATACATTATTTCAGGCATTATTAGCCATTTTTCATGTGTGGTGTAGGAGTTATGTTTAAATAACTGTCATATTGAGTGTTACAGTATACAGTCATATTGAGTAATACCTAATTTTTGTATTTGCAAACCCTAGAAAAACAACTTTATCTAGTAAAACTCACATGTGTTCAATATCACAGGCATTTTTGGACCTTTTGCAGGTTTGGATAAGAATTATGTTGTTATATATTTTTATTGCTTTTTTCGCATTATCTCAGGATTCTAAGTACATTACCGTCAAATTGAATAAAAAATTACTTTTTGTTTTTGCAAACCCTACCAAATGTTTTTTTTTTACAGGAAAACTCTCAAAGATGCATTTCTTCAGGCATTATTAGACATTTTGCATGGGTATTTTTGGAGATATGTTTCAAAAACTGACATTTTGAGTTTTACCAATATGAGGCCAGTAAAACCTGATTTTTGTATTTGTGAACCTTTCCAAAATACCTGATTCCGTTAAAACTCACATAAATTCAATATTACAGGCTTTTTTAGACAAATTTCATGTTTGGTTTTGGAGTTATGATTATAAACCTTTCATATTTAGTGTGACACTTATACTGTTATATTGAATAAAAAAACTAACTTGTGAACCTCACAAAAGATCATTTTTCTAGTACAACTAACAAAAATACATATCTTTAGGCATTAATAGCAATTTTGCATGTTTTGTTTAGAAGTTATGTTTGAATACATTTTAATTGCTTTTTTCGTATTATCTCAGGATTCTAAGAAAATTATAGTCATATTAAGTAAAAAACTACTTTTTGCATTTGCAAGATTTAAAAAAGCATATGTTTCGAGTAAAACTCCCAAAGATACATCATTTCAGGCATTATTAGCCAGTTTTTATTTGTGGTGTAGGAATTATGTTCAAATAACTGTCATATTGTTACAGTATACAGTCATATCGAGTAAAACCAAATATTTGTATTTGCAAACCATAAAAAAACAACTGTAACTAGTAAAACTCACATGGATTCAATATCACAGGCATTTTTTGACATTTTGCACGTTTGGATTAGGAATTATTTTGGAATACATTTTTATTGCTTTTTTTTAGTATCTCAGAATTGTATGTACATTCTTGTCAAATTGAGTAAAAAATTACTTTTTACAAAAGATAATTTTTCTAGTACCACAAACAAAGATACATATCTCTAGGCATTATGGGACATTTTGCATGTGTTGTTTATTAGTTATGTTTGAATACATTTTTATTGCTTTTTTTGCATTATCTCAAGATTCTAAGAACATTATTGTCATATTGAATAAAAACTACTTTTTTAAAAAAGCATATGTTTCCAGTAAAACTCCCAAAGATGCATTAATTCAGGCCTTTTTAGCCGATTTGCATGTGTGGTGTATGAGTTGTGTTTAAATAACTGTCATATTGAGTGTTACAGTATACAGTCATATTGAGTAAAACCCAATCTTTGTATTTGCAAACCATAGAAAAACAACTTCATCTAGTAAAACTCACATGGATTCAATATTACAGACATTCTTAGACATTTTGCACGTTCTGATTAGGAATTATGATGGAAAACATTTGTATTGCTTTTTTCGCATTATCTCAGGATTCTATGTACATTACTGTCAAATTGTTAAAAAAAAAAAAACTTTTTGTTTGTGCAAATTTTACCAAATATTTTTTTCCAGGAAAACTCACAAAGATACATTTCTTCAGGTTTTTTTATAGACAGTTGCACGTGTATTTTTGGAGTTTTGTTTCAAAAACTGTCATATTGAGTGTGACCAATATGAGGCCATAAAACCTAATTACTATGTTTTTGAACCTAACCAAAATACCTGATTCTTGTAAAACTCACATAAATTCAATAATACAGGCTTTTTAAAGAAAAATTTCATGTTTGGTTTTGGAGTTATGTTTACAGACTTTTTATATTTAGTATGACAGTTATACTGTTATATTGAATAAAAAAGCTAACTTGTGTCTTTGCAAACCTTACAAAAGATAATTTTTCTAATACAACTATTAAAGATACATATCTCTAGGCATTATTGGCCATTATGCATGTGTTGTTTAGATGTTACGTCCGAATACATTTTTATTGCTTTTTTCACACTATCTCAGGATTCTAAGAACATTATTGTCATATTGTGATTATTGTCATATTGAGTTTTAGGCTTGACTCTGGGAGATGGACGTCCCTGCCATGCATAGTCCCTTAGGACTCTTTCCATGTACACAACAGCAATAACACCTGGGTACAGTATGGACCCTTTAGCTGGTTATAGGGGGCGGCTGCTCCACCACCCAGAGATGTTCCGGGATTAAAAGAGCAAAACATCCGTGAAGGGTGGCTCCCGGCTGATGACCCTGCAGCCAGCGCCACATGGCACTGTCGGAGGTCCGTCAGGCAGTAATGCCCTGCAAGTGATGACTTGTCCTTACATCCAGTTTACAGTCATATTGAGTAAAACCTAAATTTTGTATGGGTAAACCATGAAAAAACAACTGTATCTAGAAAAACTCACATGGATTCAATATCACAGGCATTTTTAGACAGTTTGCACGTTTGAAATAGGAATAATGTTAGAATAATTTTTTATTGCTTTTTTCGCATTATCTCAGGATTTTAAGTACATTACTGTCAAATAGGGTAAAACAATTACTTTTTGTTTTTGCAAACATTACCAAATGTTTTTTTCCAGTAAAATAAACAAAGATACATTTCTTCAGACATTATTAGACATTTTTTATGTGTATTTTTGGAGTTATGTTTCAAAAACTGTCATATTGAGTATGACCAATATGAAGCCAGTAAAACCTAATTTTTTGTATTTATGAACCTTTATAAAATACCTGATTCTGGTAAAACTCACAATTATTCAATATTACAGGCTTTTTTAGTCAGCTTTCATGTGTGTTTTTGGAGTTATGTTCATAAACTTTTCATATTTAGTATGACAGTTGTACTGTTATATTGAATTTAAAAAAAACTAACTTGTTTCTTTGCAAACCTTACAAAATATCATTTTCTAGTACAATTATTAAAGATACATATCTCTATGCATTATTAGTCATTGTGCATGTGTTTTTTAGAAGTTATGTTTGAAAAACTGTCATATTCAGTGTGACCAATGTGATGCCAGTAAAACCTAATTTTTGTATTCGTGAACCTTTTCAAAATACCTGATTCTGGTAAAACTCACATGAATTTAATATTACAGGCTTTTTTTTTTTGAAAGATTTCATGATTGGTTTTGGAGTTATGTTTATGAACTTATCATATTTAGTATGACAGTTATACTGATATACAGAATTAAAAAAACTAACTTGTGTCTTTGCAAACCTTACAAAAGATAATTTTTGTAGTATCCATCCATCCATTTTTCTACCGCTTATTCCCTTTTGGGGTCGCGGGGGGCGCTGGCGCCTATCTCAGCTACAATCGGGCGGAAGGCGGGGTACAGTTATGTTTCAAAAACTGTCATATTGAGTATGACCGATTTGAAGCCAGTAAAACCAAATTTTTTGTATTCATGAACCTTTCTAAAATACCTGATTCTGGTAAAACTCACAATTATTCTATATTACAGGCTTTTTTAGACAGCTTTTATGTTTGTTTTTGGAGTTATGTTGATTAACTTTTCATATTTAGTATGACAGTTATACTGTTATATTGAATTAAAAAAAACACTTGTTTCTTTGCAAACCTTACAAAAGATCATTTTCTAGTACAACTATTAAAGATACATATCTCTAGGCATTATTAGTCATTTTGCATGTGTTTTCTAGAAGTTATGTTTGACTACAATTTTAGTGCTTTTTTTAGCATTATCTCAGGATTCTAAGAACATAATTGTCATTTTGAAAACCTTATTAAATGTTTTTTCCCCAGTTAAACTTACAATGATACATTTCTTCAGGCATTATTAGACAGTTTGCATGTGTATTTTTGGAGTTATGTTTCAAAAACTGTCTCATTGAGTGTGACCAATATGAGGCCAGTAAAACCTAATTTTTGTATTTGTGAACGTTTCCAAAATAGCTGATTCTGGTAAAACTCACATAAATTCAATATTACAGGCTTTTTAGACGGATTCCATGTTTTGTTTTGGAGTTATGTGTATAAATCTTTCATATTCCATCCATCCATCTTCTTCTGCTTATCCGAGGTCGTGTCGCGGGGGCAGTCTCCCCAGCCACTTCGTCTAGTTCCTCCCGGGGGATCCCGAGGCGTTCCCAGGCCAGCCGGGAGACATAGTCTTCCCAATGTGTCCTGGGTCTTCCCCTTGGCCACCTACCGGTTGGACACCTCCCTAGGGAGGCGTTCGGGTGGCATCCTGACCAGATGCCCGAACCACCTCATCTGGCTCCTCTCGATGTGGAGGAGCAGTGGCTTTACTTTGAGTTCCTCCCGGATGACAGAGCTTCTCACCCTATCTCTAAGGGAGAGCTCCGCCACACGGCAGAGGAAACTAATTTCAACCGCTTGTACTTGTGATCTTATCTTTTCGGTCAAGACCCAAAGCTCATGACCATAGGCGAGGATGAGAACATTGATCGACCGGTAAATTGAGAGCTTTGCCTTCCGGCTTAGCTCCTTCTTCACCATAACGGATCGGTACAACGTCCGCATTACTGCAGACACCGCACCGATCCGCCTGTTGATCTCACGATCCACTCTTCCCCGACTCGTGAACAAGACTCCTAGGTTCTTGAACTCCTCCACTTGGGGCAGGGTCTCCTGCCCAACCTGGAGATGACACTCCACCCTTTTCCGGGAGAGAACCAAGGACTCGGACTTGGACTTGCTGATTCCCATTCCGGTCACTTCACAATAGGCTGTGAACCGATCCAGTGACAGCTGAAGATCCCGGCCAGATGAAACCATCAGGACCACATTATCTGCAAAAAGCAGAGACATAATCCCGCGACCACCAAACCGGAACCCCTCAACGCCTTGACTGCGCCTAGAGATTCTGTCCGTAAAAGTTATGAACAGAATCAGTGACAAAGGACATCCTTGGCGGAGTCCACCCCTCACTGGAAACGTGCGAACCAAGCTCTGACACTGATCGTACAGGGAGCGGACCACCACAATAAGACAGTACGATACCCCATACTCTCTGAGCACTCCCCACAGGACCTCCGGAGGGACACACTCGGATGCCTTGTCCAAATCCACAAAGCACATGTAGACTGGTTGGGAAAACTTCCATGCACCCTCAAGAACCCTGCAGAGAGTATAGAAGTGGTCCACAGTTCCACAACCTGGACGAAAAGCACACTGTTCCTTCTGAATCCGAGGTTCGACTATCCGGCGTAGCCTCCTCTCCAGAACACCTGAATAAACCTTACCGGAAAAGGCTGAGGAGTGTGATCCCACGATAGTTGGAACACACCCTCCGGTCCCCCTTCTTAAAGAGAGGAACCACCACCCCGGTCTGCCAATCCAGAAATACCGTCCCCGATGTCCACGCAATGCTGCAGAGTCTTGTCAACAAAGAAAGCCCCACAGCATCCAGCATCTCATCCACCCCTGGGGCTTTGCCACCGAGGAGCTTTTTAACTACCTCAGCAAACTCAGCCCCAGATATAGGAGAGCCCACCACAGAGTCCCCAGGCACTGCTTCCTCATAGGAAGACGTGTTGGTGGGATTGAGGAGGTCTTCGAAGTATTCCTTCCACCCATCCACAACATCCGCAGTTGAGGTCAGCAGAACACCATCCGCACCATACGCGGTGTTGACAGTTTTGGTCTCCGCAACTGCTGAAGCCACACATTGTTTGGACTGTCGGTACCTGTCCGCTGCCTCCGGAGTCCTATGAGCCAAAAGAACCCAATATGATTTTTTCTGCAGCTTGACGGCATCCCTCACCGCCGATGTCCACCAACGGCTCCAAACAGCTGCCTCGACAATAGAGGTGTGGAACATGGTCCATTCGGACTCAATGTCCCGCACCTCCCTCGTGACATGTTCATAGTTCTTCCGGAGGTGGGAATTGAAACTCTCTCTGACAGGAGACTCTACCAGACGTTCGACAATGCGTTTGGGCCTGCCAGGTCCGTCCGGCATCCTCCCCCACCATTGCAGCCAACTCTCCACCAGGTGGTGATCGGTAGAAAGCTGCGCCCCTCTTTTCACCCGAGTATCCAAAATATGAGGCCGCAAATCCGATGACACAACTACAAAGTCGATAATGGATCTGCGGCCCAGGGTGTCCTGGTGCCAAGTGCACATATGGACACCCTTATGTCTGAACATGGTGGTTTTTTTGGACAATCTGTGACGAGTACAAAAGTCCAATAACAAAACACCACTCGGGTTCGGATGCGGGCAGCTATTCTTCACAATCAAGCCTCTCCAGGTTTCACTTTCATTGCCAACATGAGCGTTGAAGTCCCCTAGTAGGACAAGGAAATCACCCGGGGGTGCACTCTGCAGTACTCCCTCGAGTGTACCCAAAAAGGGTGGGTACTCTGAACTGCTGTTTGGTGCGCAAGTACAAACAACAGTCAGGACCCGTCCCCCCACCCGAAGGCGGAGGGAGGCTACCCTTTCGTCCACTGGGTTGAACTCCAACGTGCAGGGTTTGAGCCGGGGGGAAACAAGAATTGCCACGTTAGCCCGTCGCCTCTCACTGCCGGCAACGCCAGAGTGGAAGAGAGTCCAGCCCCTCCAGCCGGAATTTCTCCACTTCGCGCACTAGCTCAGGGTCCTTCTCCCCCAGTGAGGTGACGTTCCACGTCCCAAGAGCTAGCTTCTGTAGCCGAGGATCGGACCGCCAAGTGCCCTGCCTTCGGCGTCCGCCCAGCTCTCATCGCACCCGACCTCTCTGCCCCCTGCTATGGGTGGTGAGCCCATTGGAGGGGTGGCCCACGTTGTCTCTTCGGGCTGTGCCCGGCCGAGCCCCATGGGAACAGGATCGGCCACCAAGTGCTCGCCATCGTGCCCCACCTCAGCGCCCGGCTCCAGAAGGGGGCCCCGGTGACCCGCGTCTGGGCGAGGGAAATCTGGGTCCATGCTTTGTCTTCTTCATAATGGTCTTCGAGCTGCTCTTTGTCTGATCCTTCACCTAGGACCTGTTTGTCTTGGGAGACCCTACCAAGGGGCATAAAACTCCCGGACAACATAGCTCCTAGGATCATTGGGACAAGCAAACTCCTCTACCACGATAAGGTGGCAGCTCAGAGAGTATGACAATTATACTGTTATATTGAATAAAAAAACTACCTCTTGTCTTTGAGAACCTTAAAAAATATATTTTTTCTAGTAAAACTGACAACGAGAAATATCTCTACACTGTTAAAGAAAATCTGTAAAAAAAACGGTCATCTACTGGCCGCTATGGCTGCCAAACGAATACTATAAAATATAAGTACAACATTGTAAACCAAATAATAATCCAAAACATTATATTTACAGAAATTTTCATGAAACGTTTTGCAGAAAAATATTGCAATTTTACAGATTTTTACTAAATTTTTAGATCAACCACCTTTAATAAAGTAATGATGCAAACATTTTTGCAGAAAAAAACCTTTATTCTACAGAGTATTTCCAAATTAACACGATCAACCAACTTTAATGAAGTGACAATGCTTGCAGTTCCACAGAAAAATACCATTATTTTACAGATTTTTCTCTGAAATGTTGAAATCAGGGGTTTCAAACTCAATTTAGCTGGGGACCACTGGATGCTGAAGTATGTGAAAAATGGATTCACCTTCTTCGATTGGATATCCCGAACAAGCAACATACTTGCCATTCCCCCCAATTTTTGCGAGAGCCTTTCTCTGACCCTCGTGAAGGATTGTCCCAATATCCACAGGGCAAGTGCTTTATGGTAGTGCAGTGACAACACTGACATCAAATTTCTCAACAAACTTTCGTCATGATCATTAATTCAGCTAATCAACAGCAGGCAGACTGAAACACACGTATGTTATGCAAGGTTTCATATGTCATCCTCTGCTAACTACAAGTCGTACTTGTTCAACAGCCATACAGATCACACTGACGGTGGCTATACAAAAAAAAATTAACACTGTTACAAATATGCGCAACATATTGTGAACCCACATCAAACAAGAATGACAAACACATTTCGGGAGAACATCTTCACTGCAACACAAAATAAACACAAAAGAACAAATACCCAGAATGCCATGCAGAGCTACTCTTCCGGGCTACACCCCCGCCACCACCCCACATCACCGGCCCCCTTCACGCGTCGGTTGAGGTGGGCGGGGTTTAGTGGTTGCGGGGGTGTAGCCGGGAAGAGTAGCACTACATGGCATTCTGGGTATTTGTTCTTTTGTGTTTATTTTGTGTTACGGTGAAGATGTTCTCCCGAAATGTGTTTGTCATTTTGTTTGATGTGGGTTCACTGGGTGGGGCATATTTGTAACAATGTGAAATGTTTTTGTACGGCCACCGTCAGTGTGACCTGTGTGGCTGTTGATCAAGTATGTTTTGCACCCACCAACATGAGTCATAATACAGAGGAGAATGTTAAAACTGTTAGTAAAAACATAAACCTTTATATAGAACAGGTCACAAATGTTTTTCAACTTGAATATAAAAATGCACAAACAAATTTATAAAACAAGATTTTCCCTAAAATCACATACAAATCTGTTAAATTGTTAATATGGAAATGATCTTTTATGTAAAAAGCTACATATTAAATGAAAGTTAATTACTGTAATTTCACATGAATTACAAAGTAATTTGTAAAAACAGAAAATGTTATGTATTATTAATTTGGTATTTATCTGTAAAAAAATTGAAATCTATAGTTTGTCATTACTGGCATTTTACTTAAAATAACAGGCGGTTTGGTTATTTACAGATAATGTCTTCAATTCTACAATTTTTTAACCTTTTTTAGAAAAATAGAAAAATCACAGTAGAAATTTAGAGTAAATTAAACATAAAAATTGGATTTTTTTTTTTACAGTGTAGGCATTATTAGCCATTTTGCATGTGTTGTTTAGAAGTTATGTTTGAATACCTTTGTATTGCTTTTTTCGCATTATCTCAGGATTCTAAGAAAATTCTCGTCATATTGAGTAATAAACTACTTTTTGTATTTGCAAGATTTACAAAAGCATATGTTTCCAGCAAAACTCCCAAGGATGCATTATTTCAGGCATTATTAGCCATTTTTCATGTGTGGTTTAGAAGTTATGTTTAAATAACTGTCATATTGAGTTTTAGAGTAAATAGTCATATTGAGTAAAATCTAATTTTTGTATTTGCAAACTATAGAAAAACAACTGTATCTCGTTAAACCCACATGGATTCAATATCACAGGCATTTTTAGACATTTTGCACATTTGGATTAGGAATTACGCTGGAATACATTTTTATTGCTTTTTCTCAGAATTGTATGTGCATTCTTGTCAAATTGAGTAAAAAATTACTTTTTAAAAAAGATCATTTTCTAGTACCACTAATAAAGATACATATTTCTAGGCATTATTAGCCATGTTGCATGTAATGTTTAGAAGTTATGTTTGAATACGTTTTTAATGCTTTTTTCGCATTATCTCAGGATTCTAAGAACATAATTGTCATGTTGAGTAAAAAATTACTTTTTGTTTTTGCAAACATTACCAAATGTTTTTTTCCCAGTTAAACTCACAAT
Source organism: Nerophis ophidion (assembly GCF_033978795.1). Classification (NCBI taxonomy): domain Eukaryota; kingdom Metazoa; phylum Chordata; class Actinopteri; order Syngnathiformes; family Syngnathidae; genus Nerophis; species Nerophis ophidion. The sequence goes on from NC_084613.1 coordinate 37,365,148, forward strand.
GATACATTTCTTCATGCAAACCAATAGTGTGCCGACTGAGACGTACGCATGTTGTTCAAGGATTCGTTGGTCATACAATGTTGACTACAAGACGTACACTGAAAAAAGTGGCTTTTTGGTCCTATAAACTCTATTGGAGTAACTGTCATAATTTATACCTAATATTTTTAACATTCAGTAAGAACTAGAGTTTCTTAAGTAAAATTAAACATTTTATTAACTTAATACATGAATATTGGCGGAAGAGTAAGTTTTACTTATGTTTCCTCATACTATTTAAATGTCTAATAGTTGTACGTACATAAACCTAAAATTATTACATAAACTTTGCTCTGAAAATGTAGTGTTTTGAAACGCATGCACGACGACTCATGCACACAGCACAACAGACTCTGGCCTACTGGCTCTGCTCCGGCCACTTCACAGAAAACTGCAAGGTGGCATTATGGGTAATTGTTATCTTGCGTTTATAATGTGTTACAGAGTCAATGTTCTCCAGAAATGTATTTGGTGTGGGTTCACAGAGTGTGGCGCATATTAGTAAGAATGTTAAAGTTGTCCACATCACAACCGTCAGTTTAAAAGATATGGCTGTTGAATAAGTATGCATTGCAATCTCACTGTCTAGAACAGCAAAATGCATGCATCTTTCGAGTACGTAGACAGCTTGGTGTAAAAATGAGCGCAATAACATGCCGAAGAGCAGTGGTCCCCAACCACTGGGCTGCTGCGGCAGAATACTTTACCGTCAAAGTCTTTTTAATCACACCCAATTTCTTGCTACAAACCATTTTTTTAAGTCTTTTTAATCACACTCAATGTCTTACTGCACGCCATTAATAAGCGCAGGAGTGAGAAGAGGATTTAAAATAATTAGTGCTCCGAAGGTTATTCAAGGAAATACAGTATATAAAATGTACTTAATATGAGTAAAATAATGTTCCTGCCAATGAAAAACAAGTAGACTACACTTAAATTGTTTAAATAAAAATAACTTTAAACTTGAATGTAAATAGGTAACTGTTAATTAATATCTTCACAACTGTTATGTTAGATGGTAGGTAGAGTTTACTTGGGACTGGCAAGTGAGTGTTACTTAATATTGCAGCATTACATTTTACTTTAGTCATTTGCTTGCAAATACTTACAAACATTTTTTCAAGCAAATCTTATGAGTTATTTTTTTCAGGATCAACAGCCATACAGCCATACAGCTTTTTTTGTACAGCCATAGAGCTGTACAAAAAAAATTAACATTGTTACAAATATGCGCCACATATTGTGAACCCAAATCAAACAAGAATGACAAACACATGCAGCGCTACTCTTCCGGGTTACACCCCCGCCACCACCCCACATCACCGCCCCCTTCCATGTGTCGGTTGAGGTGGGCAGGGTGTTGTGGTTGCGGGGGTGTAGCCCGGAAGAGTAGCGCTGCATGACATTCTGGGTATTTGTTGTTTTGTGTTTATTTTGTGTTATGGTGAAGATGTTCTCCGTAAAAGTGTTTGTCATTCTTGTTTGATGTGGGTTCACAGTGTGGCACTTATTTGTAACAGTGTGAAATTTGTTTGTACGACCACCGTCAGTGTGACCTGTGTGGCTGTTGGCTGTTGATCAAGTATGTCTTGCATTCACCAACGTGTGTCAAATTACAGAGAAAAATGTAAAATTTTTAGTAAAAGCATAAACCTTTATATAACAGGCTACAAATATTTTTCAACTTGAATATATAAATACACATAAATAATAGAAAAATAAGATTTTCCTTAAAATTACATATAAAACTGTTAGATATGTTAATATGGACACGGACTTTTATATAACAAGCTACATATTAAATGAAAGTTAATTACTGTAATTTTACATGAATTTGAAAGTAATTTGAGAAAACTGAAAATTATATGTATTATTAATTTGGTATTTTTCTGTAAAAAAATAAAAATATACAGTTTGTCATTACTGGCATATTACTTAAAATAACAGGCGGTTTGTTTATTTACAGATAATGTCTTCAATTCTACCATTTTATAACCTATTTTAAAAAAAAATGGAAAAATCACAGTAGAAATTTAGAGTTTTTCGCATTATCTCAGGATTCTAAGTACATTACTGTCAAATTGAGTAAAAAATTACTTTTTGTTTTTGCAAACCCTACCAAATGTTTTTTTTTTTCAGGAAAACTCTCAAAGATGCATTTCATCAGGCATTATTAGACATTTTGCATTTGTATTTTTGGAGTTATGTTTCAAAAACTGACATTTTGAGTTCGACCAATATGTATCCAGTAAAACCTGATTTTTGTATTTGTGAACCGTTCCAAAATACCTGATTCCGGTAAAACTCACATAAATTCAATAGTACAGGCTTTTTTAGACAAATTTCATGTTTGGTTTTGGAGTTATGATTATAAACCTTTCATATTTAGCATGACAGTTATACTGTTATATTGAATAAAAAAACTAATTTGTGTCTTTGTGAACCTCACAAAAGACATTTTCTAGTACAACTAACAAAAATACATATCTTTAGGCATTATTAGCCATTTTGCATGTTTTGTTTAGAAGTTATGTTTGAATACATTGTTATTGCTTTTTTAGCACTATCTCAGGATTCTAAGAACATTGTAGTCATATTGAGAAAAAAACTACTTTTTGCTTTTGCAAGATTTAAAAAAGCATATGTTTCGAGTAAAACTCCCAAAGATACATTATTTCAGGCATTGTTTGCCAATTTTCATGTGTGGTATAGGAGTTATGTTTAAATAACTGTCATATTGAGTGTTACAGTATACAGTCATATTGAGTAATACCTCATTTTTGTATTTGCAAACCCTAAAAAAACAACTGTATCTAGTAAAACTCACATGTATTCAATATCACATACTGTATACTGTAACACTCAATATGACAGTTATTTAAACATAAATCCTACACCACACATGAAAAATGGCTAATAATGCCTGAAATAATGCGTCTTTGGGAGTTTTACTCGAAACATATAACTTTTTTAAATCTTGCAAATGCAAAAAGTAGTTTTTTACTCAATAAGACCATAAGTTCTTAGAATCCTGAGATAATGCGAAAAAACCAATAAAAATGTATTCAAACATAACTTCTAAACAAAACATGCAAAATTGCTAATAAAGCCTAAATATATGTATTTTAGTTAGTTGTACTAGAAAAATTATCTTTTGTGAGGTTCACAAAGACACAAGTTAGTTTTTTTATTCAATATAACAGTATAACTGTCATACTAAATATGAAAGGTTTATAATCATAACTCCAAAACCAAACATGAAATTTGTCTAAAAAAGCCTTTAATATAGAATTTATGTGAGTTTTACCGGAATCAGGTATTTTGGAAAAGTTCACAAATACAAAAATCTGGTTTTACTGGCCTCATATTGGTCAAACTCAAAATGTCAGTTTTTGAAACATAACTCCAAAAATAAACATGCAAAATGTTTAATAATGCCTGAAGAAATGCATCTTTGAGAGTTTTCCTGAAAAAAAAAAAAAACATTTGGTAGGGTTTGCAAAAACAAAAAGACATTTTTTACTCAATTTGACAGTAATGTACTTAGAATACTGAGATAATGCGAAAAAAGCAATAAAAATGTATTCCAACATAATTCCTAATCCAAACGTGCAAAATGTCTGAAAATGCCTGTGATATTGAATACATGTGAGTTTTACTAGATACAGTTGTTTTTCTATGGTTTGCAAATACAAAAATTAGGTTTTACTCAATATGACTGTATACTGTAACACTCAATATGAGAGTTATTTAAACATAACTCCTACACCATACATGAAAAATGGCTAATAATGCCTGAAATAATGCATCTTTGGGAGTTTTACTAGAAACATATGCTTTTTTAAATCTTGCAAATGCAAAAAGTAGTTTTTTACTCAATATGACTATAATAGTCTTACAATCCTGAGATAATGCGAAAAAGGCAATAAAAATGTATTCAAACATAACTTCTAAACAACACATGCAAAATGGCTAATAATGCCTAGAGATATGTATTTTTGTTAGTTGTACGAGAAAAATGATCTGATGTGAGGTTCATAAAGACACAAGTTAGTTTTTTTATTCAATATAACAGTGTAACTGTCATACTAAATATGAAAGGTTTATAACCATAACTCCAAAACCAAACATGAAATTTGTCCAAAAAATCCTGTAATAGTGAATTTATGTGAGTTTTACCGGAATCAGGTATTTTGGAAAGGTTCACAAATACCTCATACATGGCCTCATATTGGTCAAACTCAAAATGTCAGTTTTTGAAACATAACTCCAAAAATACACATGCAAAATGTATAATAATGCATGAAGAAATGCATCTTTGAGAGTTTTCCTGAAAAAAAAAAAAAAAATTGGTAGGGTTTGCAAAAACAAAAAGTAATTTTTTAGTCAATTTGACAGTAATGTACCTAGAATCTTTAGATAATGCGAAAAAAGCAATATAAATCTATTCCAACATAATTCCTAATCCAAACGTGCAAAATGTCCAAAAATGCCAGTGATATTGAATACATGTGAGTTTTACTAGATATAGTTGTTTTTCTAGGGTTTGCAAACACAAAAATTAGGTATTACTCAATATGACTGTATACCGTAACACTCAATATGACAGTTATTTAAACGTAACTCCTACACCACACATGAAAAATGTCTAATAATGCCTGAAATAATGTATCTTTGGGAGTTTTACTCGAAACATATGCTTTTTTAAATCTTGCAAATGCAAAAAGTAGTTTTTTACTCAATATGACTATACTATTCTTAGAATCCTGAGATAATGCGAAAAAAGCAATAAAAATGTATTCAAACATAATTTCTAAACAAAACATGCAAAATGGCTAATAATGCCTAATGATATGCATTTTAGTTAGTTGTACTAGAAAATTATCTTTTGTGAGGTTCACAAAGACACAAGTTAGTTTTTTTATTCAATATAACAGTACAACTGTCGTACTAAATAGGAAAGGTTTATAATCATAACTCCAAAACCAAGCATGAAATTTGTCTAAGAAAAAGCCTGTAATATTGAATGTATGTGAGTTTTGCCGGAATCAATTATTTTGGAAAAGTTCACAAATACAAAAATCTGGTTTTACTGGCCTCATATTGGTCGAACCCAAAATGTCAGTTTTTGAAACAAAACTCCAAAAATACACATGCAAAATGTCTATTAATGCCTGAAGAAATGCATCTTTGATAGTTTTCCTGAAAAAAAAAACATTTGGTAGGGTTTGCAATAACAAGAAGTAATGGTTTACTCAATTTGACAGTAATGTACTTAGAATCCTGAGATAATGCAAAAAAGCAATAAAAATGTATTCCAACATAATTCCTAATCCAAACGTGCAAAATGTCTAAAAATGCCTGTGATATTGAATACATGCGAGTTTTACTAGATACAGTTGTTTTTCTATGGTTTGAAAATACACAAATGAGGTTTTACTCAATATGACTGTATACTGTAACACTCAATATGACAGTTATTTAAACATAACTCCTACACCACACATGAAAAATGGCTAATAATGCCTGAAATAATGCATCTTTGGGAGTTTTACTCGAAACATATGCTTTTTTAAATCTTGCAAATGCAGAAAGTCGTTTTTTACTCAATATGACTATAATAGTCTTCCAATCCTGAGATAATGCGAAAAAGGCAATAAAGATGTATTCAAACATAACTTCTAAACAACACATGCAAAATGGCTAATAATGCTTAGAGATATGTATTTTTGTTAGTTGTACTAGAAAAATTATCTGATCTGAGGATCACAAAGGCAAAAGTTAGTTTTTTTATTCAATATAACTGTAACTGTCATACTAAATATGAAAGGTTTATAGCCATAACTCCAAAACCAAACATGAAATTTGTCCAAAAAAATCCTGTTATCTTGAATGTATGTGAGTTTTATCGAAATCAGGTATTTTGAAAAGTTTCACAAATACCTCATACTGGCCTCATATTGGTCAAACTCAAAATGTCAGTTTTTGAAACATAACTCCAAAAATACACATGCAAAATGTCTAATAATGCTTGAAGAAATGCATGTTTTTAGAGTTTTCCTGAAAAAAAACACCAATTGGTATGATTTGCTAAAACAAAAAGTAATTTTTTACTCAATTTGACAGTAATGTACTTAGAATCCTGAAATAATGTGAAAAAAGCAATAAAAATGTCTTCCAACATAATTGCTAATCCAAACATGCAAAATGTCTAAAAATGCCTGTGATATTGAATACATGTGAGTTTTACTAGATACAGTTGTTTTTCTATGGTTTGAAAATACACAAATGAGGTTTTACTCAATATGACTGTATACTGTAACACTCAATATGACAGTTATTTAAACATTACTCCTACACCACACATGAAAAATGGCTAATAATGCCTGAAATAATGCATCTTTGGGAGTTTTACTCGAAACATATGCTTTTTTAAATCTTGCAAATGCAAAAAGTAGTTTTTTACTCAAAATGACTATAATGTTCTTAGAATCCTGATATAATGCGAAAAAACCAATAAAAATGTATTCCAACATAACTTCTAAACAACACATGCAAAATGCATTATTAGATATTTTGCAAGTGTCTTTTTGGAGTTATGTTTCAAAAACTGACATTTTGAGTTTGACCAATATGAGTTCAGTAAAACCTGATTTTTGTATTTGTGAACTTTTGCAAAATACCTGATTCTGGTAAAACTCACATAAATTCCATAATACAGGATTTTTTAGACAAATTTTATGTTTGGTTTTGGAGTTATGATTATAAACCTTTCATATTTAGTAGGACAGTTATACGGTTGTATTGAATAAAAAAAACTAACTTGTGTCTTTGTGAACCTCACAATAGATAATTTTCCTAGTACAACTAACAAAAATACATATCTCTAGGCATTATTAGCCATTTTGCATGTGTTGTTTAGAAGTTATGTTTGAATACATTTTTATTGCTTTTTTTCGCATTATCTCAGGATTGTAAGACACTTATAGTCATATTGAGTAAAAAAATACTTTTTGCATTTGCAAGATTTAAAAAAGCATATGTTTCGAGTAAAACTCCCAAAGATGCATTTTTTCAGGCATTATTAGCCATTTTTCATGTGTGGTGTAGGAGTTATGTTTAAATAACTGTCATATTGAGTGTTACAGTATACATTCATATTGAGTAAAACCTCATTTGTGTATTTGCAAACCCTAGAAAAACAACTGTATCTAGTAAAACTCACATGTATTCAATATCACAGGCATTTTTTAGACATTTTGCACGTTTGGATTAGGAAGTATGTTGGAATAAATTTTTATTGCTTTTTTCGCATTATCTCAGGATTCTAAGTACATTACTGTCAAATTGTGTAAACAATTTCTTTTTGTTTTTGCAAACCCTACCAAATGTTTTTTTTTTTCAGGAAAACTCTCAAAGATGCATTTCTTCAGGCATTATTAGACATTTTACATATGTATTTTTGGAGTTATGTTTCACAAACTGACAATTTGAGTTTGACCAATATGAGGCCAGTATGAGGATATTTGTGAACCTTTCCAAAATACCTGATTCCGGTAAAACTCACATAAAATTCAATATTACAGGCTATTTTAGATAAATTTCATGTTTGGTTTTTGAGTTATGATTATAAACCTTTCATATTTAGTATGAGAGGATTTAGTATCTCAGGACTCTAAGTACATTACTGTCAAATTGAGTAAACAATTACTTTTTGTTATTGCAAACCCTACCAAATGTTTTTGTTTCAGGAAAACTCTCAAAGATGCATTTCTTCAGGCTTTATTAGTGATTTTTCATGTGTGGTCTAGGAGTTATGTTTAAATAATTGTCATATTGAGTGTTACAGTATACAGTCATATTGAGTAATACCTCATTTTTGTATTTGCAAACCTTAGAAAAACAACTTTATCTAGTAAAACTCACATGTATTCAATATCACAGGCATTTTTAGACATTTTGCAGGTTTGGATTAGGAATTGTGTTGGAATATATTTTTATTGCTTTTTTCGCATTATCTCAGGATTCTAAGTACATTACTGTCAAATTGAGTAAAAAACAACTTTTTGCATTTGCAAGATTTAAAAAAGCATATGTTTCGAGTAAAACTCCCAAAGGTACATTATTTCAGGAATTATTAGCCATTATTCATGTGTGGTGTAGGAGTTATGTTTAAATAACTGTCATATTGAGTGTTACAGTATACAGTCATATTGAGTAATACCTCATTTTTGGATTTGCAACCCTACAAAAAACAACTGTATCTTGTAAAACTCACATGTATTCAATATCACAGGCATTTATAGACATTTTGCACTTTTGGATTAGGATTTATGTTGGAATACATTTGTATTGCTTTTTTCGCATTATCTCAGGATTCTAAGTACATTACTGTCAAATTGAGTAAAAAATAACTTTTTGTTTTTGCAAACCCTACCAAATGGTTTTCTTTTTTAAGGAACACTCTAAAAGATGCATTTCTTCAGGCATTATTAGTCATTTTGCATGTGTATTTTTGGAGTTATGTTTCAAAAACTGACAATTTGAGTTTGACCAATATGAGGCCAGTATGAGGTATTTGTGAACCTTTCCAAAATACCTGATTCCGGTAAAAGTCACATAAATTCAATATTACAGGATTTTTTGGACAAATTTCATGTTTGGTTTTGGAGTTATGGTTACAAACCTTTCATATTTAGTATAACAGTTACACTGTTATATTGAACACAAAAAATAACTTGTGTTTCTTTGTGAACCTCACATCAGATCATTTTTCTAGCACAACTAACAAAAAAACATATCTCTAGGCATTATTAGCCATTGTGCATGTGTTGTTTAGAAGTTCTGTTTGAATACATTTGTATTGCCTTTTTCGCATTATCTCAGGATTGTAAGACTATTATAGTCATATTGAGTAAAAAACTACTTTTTGCATTTGCAAGATTTAAAAAAGCATATGTTTCGAGTAAAAATCCCAAAGATTCATTATTTCAGGCATTATTAGCCATTTTTCATGTCTGGTGTAGGAGTTATGTTTAAATAACTGTCATATTGGGTGTTACAGTATACAGTCATATTGAGTAAAGCCTCATTTGTGTATTTGCAAACCATATAAAAACAACTGTATCTAGTAATATTCACATGTATTCAATATCACAGGCTTTTTCATATATTTTGCACGTTTGGAATAGGAATTATGTTGGAATACATTTTTATTGCTTTTTTCGCATTATCTCAGGATTCTGAGTACATTACTGTCAAATTGAGTAAACCATTACTTCTTGTTTTTGCAAACCCTACCAAATGTTTTTTTTTTTCGGGAAAACTCTCAGAGATGCATTTCTTCAGGGATTATTAGACATTTTGCATGTGTATTTTTGGAGTTATGTTTCAAAAACTGACATTTTGAGTTTGACCAATATGAGGCCAGTAAAACCTGATTTTTGTATTTGTGAACCTTTCCAAAATACCTGATTCCGGTAAAACTCACATAAATTCAATATTACAGGCATTTATAGACATTTTGCACGTTTGGATTAGGAATTATGTTGGAATACATTTTTATTGCTTTTTTCGCATTATCTCAGGATTCTAAGTACATTACTGTCAAATTGAGTAAAAAAATACTTTTTGTTTTTGCAAACCCTACCATATGTTTTTTTTTTCAGGAAAACTCTCAGAGATGCATTTCTTCAGGCATTATTAGTCATTTTGCATGTGTATTTTTGGAGTTATGTTTCAAAAACTGACAATTTGAGTTGACCAATATGAGGCCAGTATGAGGTATTTGTGAACCTTTCCAAAATACCTGATTCCGGTAAAACTCACATAAATTCAATATTACAGGATTTTTTGGACAAATTTCATGTTTGGTTTTGGAGTTATGGTTATAAACCTTTCATATTTAGTATGAAATTTACACTGTTATATTGAATAAAAAAACTAACTTGTGTCTTTGTGAACCTCACATCAGATCATTTTTCTAGCACAACTAACAAAAAAACATATCTCTAGGCATTATTAGCCATTTTGCATGTGTTGTTTAGAAGTTATGTTTGAATACATTTTTATTGCCTTTTTCGCATTATCTCAGGATTGTAAGACTATTATAGGCATATTGAGTAAAAAAATACTTTTTGCATTTGCAAGATTTAAAAAGGCATATGTTTCGAGTAAAACTTCCAAAGATGCATTATTTCAGTTATTATTAGCCATTTTTCATGTGTGGTGTAGGAGTTATGTTTAAATAACTGTCATATTGAGTGTTACAGTATACAGTCATATTGAGTAAAACCTCATTTGTGTATTTGCAAACCATAGAAAAACAACTGTATCTAGTAAAACTCACATGTATTCAATACAGTAAAACTCACATGTATTCAATATCACAGGCATTTTTAGACATTTTGCACGTTTGGATTAGGAATTGTGTTGGAATACATTTTTATAGCTTTTTTTCGCATTATCTAAAGATTCTAAGTACATTGCTGTCAAATTGTGTAAAAAATTACTTTTTGTTTTTGCAAACCCTACCAAATGTTTTTTTTTCACCAGGAAAACTCTCAAAGATGCCTTTCTTCAGGCATTATTAGACATTTCGCATGTGTATTTTTGGAGTTATGTTTCAAAAACTGACATTTTGAGTTTGACCATTATGAGGCCAGTAAAACCTGATTTTTGTATTTGTGAACTTTTCCAAAATACCTCATTCCGGTTAAAACTCACATGAATTCAATATTACAGGCTTTTTTAGACAAATTTCATGTTTGGCTTTGGAGTTATGGTTATAAACCTTTCATATTTAGTATGACAGTTACACTGTTATATTGAATAAAAAAAACTAACTTGTGTCTTTGTGAACCTCACATCAGATCATTTTCCTAGTACAACTAACAAAAATAAATATCTCTAGGCATTATTAGCCATTTTGCATGTGTTGTTTGGAAGTTATGTTTGAATACATTTTTATTGCTTTTTTCGCATTATCTCAGGATTCTAAGAACATTATAGTCATATTGAGTAAAAAACTACTTTTTGCATTTGCAAGATTTAAAAAAGCATATGTTTCGAGTAAAACTCCCAAAGATGCATTATTTCAGGCATTCTTAGCCATTTTTCATGTGTGGTGTAGGAGTTATGTTTAAATAACTGTCATATTGAGTGTCACAGTATACAGTCATATTGAGTAAAACCTCATTTGTGTTTCATATTTAGTATGACAGTTACACTGTTATAGTCCATCCATCCATCCATCATCATCCGCTTATCCGAGGTCGGGTCGCGGGGGCAACAGCCTAAGCAGGGAAACCCAGACTTCCCTCTCCCCAGCCACTTCGTCTAGCTCTTCCCGGGGGATCCCGAGGCGTTCCCAGGCCAGACGGGAGACATAGTCTTCCCAACGTGTCCTGGGTCTTCCCCGTGGCCTCCTACCGGTTGGACGTGCCCTAAACACCTCCCTGACCAGATGCCCGAACCACCTCATCTGGCTCCTCTCGATGTGAAGGAGCAGCGGCTTTACTTTGAGTTCCTCCCGGATGGCAGAGCCTCTCACCCTATCTCTAAGGGAGAGCCCCGCCACACGGCGGAGGAAACCCATTTCGGCCGCTTGTACCCGTGATCTTATCCTGTCGGTCATGACCCAAAGCTCATGACCATAGGTGAGGATGGGAACGTAGATCGACCGGTAAATTGAGAGCTTTGCCTTCCGGCTCAGCTCCTTCTTCACCACAACGGACCGGTACAACGTCCGCATTACTGAAGACGCTGCACCGATCCGCCTGTCGATCTCACGATCCACTCTTCCCTCACTCGTGAACAAGACTCCTAGGTACTTGAAGTCCTCCACTTGGGGCAGGGTCTCCTCCCCAACCCGGAGATGGCACTCCACCCTTTTCCGGGCGAGAACCATGGACTCGGACTTGGAGGTGCTGATTCTCATTCCGGTCGCTTCACACTCGGCTGCAAACCGATCCAGCGAGAGCTGAAGATCCCGGTCAGATGAAGCCATCAGGACCACATCATATGCAAAAAGCAGAGACCTAATCCTGCGGTTACCAAACCGGAACCCCTCAACGCCTTGACTGCGCCTAGAAATTCTGTCCATAAAAGTTATGAACAGAATCGGTGACAAAGGACAGCCTTGGCGGAGTCCAACCCTCACTGGAAATGTGTTCGACTTACTGCCGGCAATGCGGACCAAGCTCTGGCACTGATCGTACAGGGAACGGACCGCCACAATAAGACAGTCCGATACCCCATACTCCCCACAGGACATCCCGAGGGACACGGTCGAATGCCTTCTCCAAGTCCACAAAGCACATGTAGACTGGTTGGGCAAACTACCATGCACCCTCAAGAACCCTGCCGAGAGTATAGAGCTGGTCCACAGTTCCACGACCAGGACGAAAACCACACTGTTCCTCCTGAATCTGAGGTTCGACTATCCGACGTAGCCTCCTCTCCAGTACACCTGAATAAATAACTGTCATATTGAGGGTCACTTAGGGACCTTCTCCCCCAGTGAGGTGACGTTCCACGTCCCAAGAGCTAGCTTCTGTAGCCAAGGATCGGACCGCCAAGTGCCCTACCTTTGGCGTCCGCCCACCTCACATCGCACCCGACCTCTCTGGCCCCTGCTATGGGTGATGAGCCCATCGGAGGGGTGGCTCACGTTGTCTCTTCGGGCTGTGCCCGGCTGAGCCCCATGGGAACAGGATCGGCCACCAAGTGCTCGCCATCGTGCCCCACCTCAGGGCCCGGCTCAAGAAGGGGGCCCCGGTGACCCGCGTCCGGGCGAGGGATATCTGGGTCCATGCTTTGTCTTCTTCATATTGATCTTCGAGCTGCTCTTTGTCTGATCCTTCACCTAGGACCTGTTTGTCTTGGGAGACCCTACCAGGGGGCATAAAACTCCCAGACAACATAGCTCCTAGGATCGTTGGGACAAGCAAACTCCTCTACCACGATAAGGTGGCAGCTCAGAGAGTATGACAATTATACTGTTATATTGAATAAAAAAAACTACCTTGTGTCTTTGAGAACCTTAAAAAACATATTTTTTCTAGACGAACTGACAAAGAGAAATATCTCTACACTGTAAAAGAAAATCTGTAAAAAAACAGTCATCAACTGGCAGCTATGGCTGCCAAACGAATACTATAGAATATAAGTAAAACATTGTAAACCAAATAATAATCAAAAACATTATATTTACAGAAATTTTCATGAAACGTTTTGCAGAAAAATATTGCAATTTTACAGATTTTTACTAAATTTTTGGATCAACCACCTTTAATAAAGTAATGATGCAAACAGTTTTGCAGAAAAATACCTTTATTCTACAGAGTCTTTCCAAATTAACACGATCAACCAACTTTAATGAAGTGACAATGTTGGCTGTTTCACAGAAAAATACCATTATTTTACAGATTTTTCTCTGAAATGTTGAAATCAGGGGTTTCAAACTCAATTTAACTGGGGGCCACTGGATGCTGAACTATGTGAAAAATGGATTTACCCTCTTCGATTGGTTATCTCGACCTAGCAACATACTTGTCAGTCCTCCCAATTTTAACGAGAGCATTCCTCTGACCCTCGCGAAGGGATTGTCCCAATATCTACAGGACAAGTGCTTTATGGTAGTGCTGTGGCAACACTGAAATCAAATTTCTCAATACACTTTCATTCTGATCGTTAATTCAGCAAACCAACAACAGGTAGACTGAGACGAATGCATGTTGTGCAAAATTTCATAAGTCGCACAACGCCAACTACAAGTCGTACTTGATCAACAGCCATACAGATCACACTGACGGTGGATACACACAAAAAAATTAACACTTTTACAAATGTGCGCCACATATTGTGAACCCACATCAAACAAGAATGACAAACACATTTCGGGAGAACATCTTCACCGTAACACAAAATAAACACAAAAGAACAAATACCCAGAATGCCATGCAGAGCTACTCTTCCGGGCTGCACCCCCGCCACCACCCCACATCACCGGCCCCCTTCACGCATCGGTTTAGGTGGGCGGGGTTTAGCGGTTGCGGGGGTGTAGCCGGGAAGAGTAGCACTGCATGGCATTCTGGGTATTTGTTCTTTTGTATTTATTTTGTGTTACGGTGAAGATGATCTCTCGAAATGTGTTTTTCATTCTTGTTTGATGTGGGTTCACGGGGTGGGGCATATTTGTAACAGTGTGAAATGTTTTTGTACGGCCACCGTCAGTGTGACCTGTGTGGCTGTTGATCAAGTATGTTTTGCACCCAACAAAAATGTGTCATATTACAGAATTTTTTTTTATAATTGTTAGTGAAAGTATAAGCCTTTGTATAACAGGGTACAAATATTTTTCAACTTAAATATAAAAATACACGTAAACATTAAAAAAAAATAGGTTTTCCCTAAAATCACATGCGAAATGGTTAGATTGTTAATATTGACATGAACTTTTATATAACAAGCTACATATCAAATGAAAGTAAATCACTGTAATTTTACATGAATTTGAAAGTGATTTGAGAAAACAGAACATGATATGTATTATTAATTGGGTATTTTTCTGTAAAAAATAGAAATATATATTTTGTCATTACTGGCATATTACTTAAAATAACAGGCGGTTTGGTTATTTAAAGATAAGGTCTTCAAATCTACAATTTTTTAACCTTTTTTAGAAAAATAGAAAAATCACAGTAGAAATTTAGAGTAAATTAACCATAAAAATAGGATTTTTTTTTTACAGTGTAGGCATTATTAGCCATTTTGCATGTGTTGTTTAGAAGTTATGTTTGAATACGTTTGTATTGCTTTTTTCACATTATCTCAGGATTCTAAGAAAATTCTCGTCATATTGAGTAAAAAACTACTTTTTGCATTTGCAAGATTTAGAAAAACATATGTTAACAGCAAAATTCCAAAAGATGCATTATTTCAGGCATTATTAGCCATTTTTCATGTGTGGTTTAGAAGTTATGTTTAAATAACTGTCATAGTGAGTTTTACAGTATACAGTCATATTGAGTAAAATCTAATTTTTGTATTTGCAAACTATAGAAAAACAACTGTATCTCGTAAAACCCACAGATATTCAATATCACAGGCATTTTTAGACATTTTGCACGTTTGGATTAGGAATTACGATGGAATAAATTTTTATTGATTTTTCTCAGAATTGTATGTGCATTCTTGTCAAATTGAGTAAAAAATTACTTTTTACAAAAGATCATTTCCTAGTACCAGTAACAAAGATACATATTTCTAGGCATTATTAGCCATTTTGCATGTAATGTTTAGAAGTTATGTTTGAATACGTTTTTAATGCTTTTTTTGCATTATCTCAGGATTCATAAGAACATAATTGTCATGTTGAGTAAAAAATTACTTTTTGTTTTTGCAAACCTTACCAAATATTTTTTCCAGTTAAACTCACAATGATACATTTCTTCATGCATTATTGTGTTTGCTCATTCAGCAAACCAACAGGGTGCCGACTGAGAGGTACGCATGTTGTTCAAGGATTCGTTGGTCATACAATGTTGACTACAAGACGTACACTGAAAAAAGGGACTTTTTGGTGCTATAAACTCTATTAGAGTAACTGTCATAATTTATACCTAATATTTTTAACATTCAGTAAGAACTAGAGTTTCCTAAGTAAAATTAAACATTTGATTAATTTAATACATGAATATTGGGGGAAGAGTAAGTTTTACTTATGTTTCCTCATACTATTTAAATGTCTAATAGTGGTACGTACATAAACCTAAAATTATTACATAAACTTTGCTCTGAAAATGTAGTGTTTTGAAACGCATGCACGACGACTCATGCGCACAGCACAACAGGCTCTGGCCGACTGGCTCTGCTCCGGCCGTTAGGATCACTTCACAGAAAACTGCAAGGTGGCATTATGGGTAATTGTTATCTTGCGTTTATAATGTGTTACAGAGTCAATGTTCTCCATAAATGTATTTGGTGTGGGTTCACAGAGTGTGGCGCATATTAGTAAGAATGTTAAAGTTGTCCACATCACAACCGTCAGTGTAAAAGATATGGCTGTTGACTAAGTATGCATAGCAATCTCATTGTCTAAAATAGCAAAACGCATGCATCCTCCGAGTACGTAGACAGCTTGGTGTAAAAATGAGCGCAATAACATGCAGCAGAGCAGTGGTCCCCAACCACTGGGCTCCGGCGGCAGAATATGGCATCAACAAAGTCTTTTTAATCACACTCGAATTCTTGCAACAAACCACTCTTTGAAGTCTTATAATTCACACCCAATTTCTTACTGCACGCCATTAATAAGCGCAGGAGTGAGAAGAGGATCTAAAATAAATAGTGCTCAACGGCAATTCAAGGGAACACAGTATATAAAATGTAATTAAAATCATCAGTAAAATAATGTTCCTGCCAATGAAAAAAAGTAGACTATACTTAAATTGTTTAAATAAAAATAACTTTAAACTTGAATGTAAATAGGTAACTGTTACTTAATAACTTCACAACTATTATGTTAAACGGTAAGTGGAGTTTACTTGGGACTGGCAAGTGAGTATTACTTAATATTGCAGCATTACATTTTACTTTAGTCATTTGCTTGCAAATACTTACAAATATTTTTTTCAAGCAAATCGTGTGAGTGACTTTTTTCAGTGTACTTGATCAACAGCCATACAGATCACACTGACGGTGGCTGTACAAAAAAAAATTAACACTGTTACAAATATGCGCCACATGTTGGGAACCCACATCAAACAAGAATGACAAACGCATTTTGGGAGAACATCTTCACCATAACACAAAATAAACACAAAATAACAAATACCAAGAATGCCATACAGCGCTACACCCCCGCCACCACCCCACAAATACCTGCCCCCCTCCATGCGTCGGTTGAGGTGGGCGGGGTTTTGTATCTCGTAAAACCCACATGGATTAAATAACACTGGCATTTTTAGACATTTTGCACGTTTGGAAAAGAAATTATGTTGGAATACATTTTTATTGCTTTTTTGGCAAAATCTCAAAATTTTATGTACATTCTTGTCAAAATGAGTAAAAAATTACTTATTACAAGAGATAATTTTCTAGTACCACTAACAAAATACATATCTCTAGGCATTATTTGCATGTAATGTTTAGAAGTTATGTTTGAATACGTTTTAAATGCTTTTTTCGCATTATCTCAGGATTCTAAGAACATTATTGTCATATTGAGTAAAAAACTACTTTTTGTATTTGCAAGATTTAAAAAAGCATATGTGTTGAGTAAAACTCCCAAAGATGCATTATTTCATTATTATTTTTTTTGCAAACCTTACCAAATGTTTTTTTTCCAGAACATGTCACAAACATACATTTCTTTAGACATTATTAAACATTTTGCATTTGTTTTTTTGGATTTATGTTTCGATAAACTGTCATATTGAGTGTGACCAATATGAGGCTAGTAAAACCTAATTTATGTATTTGTGAACCCTTTCCAAAGTACCTGATTCTGTTAAAACTCACATAAATTCAGTATAACAGGCTTTTTTTAAAGACAGAGTTCATGTTTGGTTTTGGAGTTATGTTTATAAACATTTCCAATTTAGTATTACAGTTACACTGTTATATTGAATAAAAAAAAATAATTTGTGTCTTTGCAAACCTCACAAAATATCATTTTTCTTGAACAACTATTAAAGATACATATCTCTAAGTATTATTAGCCATTTTGCATGTGTTGTTTAGAAGTTATGTTTGAATACATTTGTATTGCTTTTTTTGCATTATCTCAGGTTTCTAAGAACATTATTGTCATATTGAGTAAAAACTACATTTTGCATTTGCAAAATTTTAAAAAGCCTATGTTTCGAGTTAAACTCCCAAAGATGCATTATTTCAGGCATTATTAGCCATTTTTCATATGTGGTGTAGGAGTTATGTTTAAAAAACTGTCATATTGAGTGTTACAGTATACAGTCATATTGAGTAAATCCTCATTTTTCTTTATGCAGACCATTGAAAAACAACTGTATCTAGTAAAAATAACATGGACTCAACATCACAGGCATTTTTAGACATTTTGCACGTTTGGATTAGGAATTATGTTGGAATACATTTGTATTGCTTTTTTCGCATGATCTCAGGATTATAAGTACATTACTGTCAAATTGGGTAAAAAATAACTTTTTGTTTTTGCAAACCTTACCAAATGTCTTTTTTCCAGGAAATGTCACAAACAAACATTTCTTCAGGCATTATTAGACATTTTGATTGTGTATTTTTTCGGGTTATGTTTCAAAAACTGTCATGTTGAGTGTGACCAACATGACAACAGGAGGTTGTAAAACCTACATTTTTGTATTTGTGAACCTTTTTTTAAAATACCTGATTCTGTTATAACTCACATAAATTCGATATTACAGGCTTTTTTTTTTAGACTGATTTCATGTTTGGTTTTTGGGTTATGTTTACAAACCTTTTTATATTTAGTATGACAGTTATACTGTTATATTCAATAAAAAAACTAACTTGTGTCTTTGCAAACCCTACAAAAAAATCATTTTTCTAGTAGAATTAACAAATATACAAATATGTAAGCATTATTAGCCATATTGCATGTGTTGTTTAAAAGCAATGTTTGAATAAATTTGTTATTGCTTTTTTCGCATTATATCAGGATTCTAAGAACATTATTGTCATATTGAGTAAAAACCTACTTTTTGCATTTGCAAGATTTAAAAAAGCATATGTTTCGAGTAAATCAGCCATTATTAGCCATTTTTCATGTGTGGTGTAGGAGTTATGTTTAAATAACTGTCATATTGAGTGTAACAGTATTCAATCATATTGAGTAAAAGCTAATTTTAGTATTTGCAAACCATAGAAAAACAACTGTATCTAGTAGAACTAACATGGATTCAATATCACAGGCATTTTTAGACAGTTTACACATTCAGATTAGAATATGTGTTGGAAAACATTTTTAATGCTTTTTTTGCATTTTCTCAGGATTCTATGAACATTATTGTCAAATTGGGTAAAAAATAACTTTTTGTTTTTGCAAACCTTACCAAATGTTTTTTTTTTTTTTTTTCAGAAAATCTCACAAACATACATCTCTTCAGGCAGTATTAGACATTGCGTGTGTATTTTTGGAGTTATGTTTCAAAAACTGTCATTTTGAGTGTGACCAATATGAGGCCAGTAAAACCTAATTTTTGTATGCGTGAACTTTTCCAAAATACCTGATTCTGGTAAAACTTACATAAATTCAATACTACAGGCTTCTTTTTGGAAAGATTTCATGTTTGGTTTAGGAGTTTTGTGTATAACCCTTTCATATTTAGTGTGATAGTTAAACTGTTATATTGAATTAAAAAAAATAACTTGTGTCTTTGCAAACCTTACAAAAGATAATTTTTCTAGTACAAATAACAAAGATACATATCTCTAGGCATTATTAGCAATTGCATCTATTGTTAAGAAGTTATGTTTGAATACATTTTTATTGTTCTTTTAGCATTATCTCAGGATCTAAGAACATTGTTGTCATATTGAGTAAAAAACTACTTTTTGCATTTGCAAAATTTTAAAAAAGATATATTTCGAGTAAATATCCCAAAGATTCATTATTTCAGGCCTTATTAGCCATTTTTCATGTGTGGTGTAGGAGTTATGATTAAATAACTGTCATATTTAGTGTTAGAGTATACAGTCATGTTAAGTAAAACCTAATTTTTGTATTTGCAAACCATAGAAAAATAAATGTATCTAGTAAAACTCAAATTAATTCAATATCACAGGCATTTTTTGACAGTTTGCACGTTTGGATTAGGATATATGTTGGAATACATTACTATTGCCTTTTTCACATTATCTCAGGATTATAAATACATTACTGTCAAGTTGGGTAAAAAAATACTTTTTGTTTTTGCAAACCTTATCAAATGTTTTTTTTTCCAGTAAAACTCATAAACATACATTTCTTTAGGCATTATTAGACATTTTGCATGTGTTTTTTGGATTTATGTTTAAAAAAACTGTCATATTGAGTATGACCCTTGTGAGGCCTGTAAAACCTAATATTTGTATTTGTGAACCTTTCCAAAATACCTTGTTCTGGTAAAACTCACATAAATTCGATATTACAGGCTTTTTTAGACAGATTTCATGTTTGGTTTTGGAGTTATGTCAATAAACCTTTAATATTTAGTATGAAAGTTATACTGTTAAACTCAATGAAAAAAACTAACTTGTGGCTTTGCAAACCTTACAAAATATCATTTTTCTAGTACAACTAACAAAGATACATATCTCCAGGCATTATAAGCCATTTTTCATGTGATATTTAGAAGTTATGATTGAATAATTATTTATTGCTTTTGTCGCATTATCTCAGGATTCTAAAAACATTATTGTCATATTGAGTAAAGATTACTTTTTGCATTTGCAAGATTTAAAAAAAGCATATTTTTTGAGTAAAACTCCCAAAGATGTATTATTTCAGGCATTATTAGCCATTTTTCTTGTGTTGTATAGGAGTTATGTTTAAATAACTGTCACATTGAATGTTACAGTATACAATTATATTGAGTAAAACCTAATTTTTGTAAGTGCAAACCATAGAAAAACAACTGTATTTAGTAAAACTTACATGGATTCAATATCACAGGCATTTTTAGACAGTTTGAAAGTTTGGATTAGGAAATATGTTGGAATACATTTTTATTGCTTTTTTCGCATATCTAAGGTTCCTAAGTACATTACCATCAAATTGGGGAAAAAAAATTCTTTCTGTTTTTGCAAACCTTACCAAATGTTTTTTTTTCCAGTAAAACTCACAAAGATACTTTTCTTCAGGCATTATTAGACATTTTGCATGTGTATTTTTGGAGTTATATTTCAAAAACTGTCATATTGAGTATGACCAGTATTAGGCCAGTAAAACCTAATTTTTGTATCTGTGAACCTATTTAAAATACCTGGTTTTGGTAAAACTCACATACATTCAATATTACAGGCTTTTTTGCACAGATTTTGTGTTTTGTTTTGGAGTTATGTTTATAAACCTTTTATATATAGTATGACAGTTTTACTGTTATATTGAATAAAAAAAACTAACTTGTGTCTTTGAATACTTTACAAAAGATATATTTTTCTAGTACAACTAACAAATATTCATATCTGTAGGCATTCTTAACCATTTTGCATGTTTTGTTTAGAAGTTATGTTTGAATAAATGTTTTATTGCTTTTTTCGCTTTATCTCAGGATTCTAAGAATATTATGGTCATATTGAGTAAAAACCTACTTTTTGCATTTGCAAGATTTAAAAATGCATATGTTTCGAGTAAAACTCCCAAAGATGCATTTTTCAGGCATTATTAGCCGGTTTTCATGTGTGGTGTAGGAGTTATGTTTAAATAAGTGTTACAGTATACAGTCATATTGAGTAAAAAATAATTTTTGTATTTGCAAACCATATAAAAATAACTGTATTTAGTAAAATTTACATTAATTTAATATCACAGGCATTTTTAGACTTTTTGCACGATTGGTATAGAATATACATTGGAATATATTTTTATTGCTTTTTTCGCATTATCTCAGGCTTTTAAGAACATAATGGTCATTTTGAGTAAAAAACTACTTTTTGCATTTGCAAGAATTACAATTGAGTATGACCAATATGAGGCCAGTAAAACCAAATTTTTGTAATTATGTACCTTTAAAAAAATACCTGATTCTGGTAAAACTTACATAAATTCAATATTAAAGGCTTTTTTTTGGACATATCTCATGTTTAGTTTTGGAGTAATGTTTATAAACCTTTCATATTAAGTATGACAGTTATACTGTTATATTGAATTAAAAAAAAACTAACGTGTGTCTTTGCAAACCTTACAAAAGATCATTTTTCTAGTACAACTAACAAAGAGACATACCTCTATGCATTATTAGCCATTTTGCATGTGTTGTTTAGAAGTTGTTTGAATACATTTTTATTGCTTGTTTCGCATTATCTCAGGATTTCAAGAATATTATTTTCATATTGAGTAAAGACTGCTTTTTGCATTTGCAAGATTTAAAAAAATCATATGTTTGGAGTAAAACTCCCAAAGATGTATTATTTCAGGCATTATTAGCCATTTTCCATGTGTTGTATAGGAGTTATGTTTAAATAACTGTCATATTGATTGTTACAGTAGATTAGATTAGATTAGATAGTACTTTATTTATTCCGTCAGGAGAGTTCCTTCAGGAAAATTAAAATTTTCAGCACAATCCCATTCAAGATCAGACAAACATTAAAGGGAGACAGAACAGGATCGCTGACGGGTCTGCCGGCTTCCAGCGCCCCTTACAAAAAAGATGACATACAGGTAAACAAGGGGGGGGGGAGAAAAGAATAGAAGATTAAAATACATTTAAAAAAAAAAAAAATCGGTCTTAGCCTGGGCCCTGGAGTGGGGGTGCAGACTGAGGCCAAGGGAAAAAAACAACAACTCATAGCCATAGTACACATCCCTCTTACATGTGTGTAAGAGGGAAACATCAAACATCAAAGAACACATAGGACATTAAAGACATTAAAGCAGCAGATACAACCAGACACTTCTACATACAGCTATGAATAAAAAGTAAAAGAAACATATCCACTGTGGTGGCCTCTGCGGTGTTCCACGCCATCGTCCGCTGGGGTAGAGGGAGCATGGCCAGAGACAGGAGCAGACCCAACAAAGCAACCAAGACAGCCGACTCCACTCTCGGCCAGTGTCCAGTCCGCATGGATGAGCGAGGATACGTCCAAGGTGACTGAGGTGTCCGACACCTGCTCACGCAGTCAAGACACCGCGAAGCCTCTCCGTCCCAGCGCTCAGTGCTAGCTCCGCAGCCCTGTCCCCTCATCCGCATCTCCTCCAGTCCCTCCAAACCGACTCTGGTATACAATAATATTGAGTAAAACCTATTTTTTCTAAGTGCAAACCATAGAAAAACAACTGTATCTAGTAAAACTTACATGGATCCAATATCACAGGCATTTTTAGACAGTTTGCACGTTTGGATTAGGAAGTATGTTGGAGTACATTTTTATTGTTTTTTTCGCATTATCTCAGGTTCCTAAGTACATTACCATCAAATTGGTTAAAAAAATTACTTTCTGTTTTTGCAATCCTTACCAAATGTTTTTTTCCAGTAAAACTCACAAAGATACTTTTCTTCAGGCATTATTAAAGATTTTGCATGTGTATTTTTGGAGTTATATTTCAAAAACTGTCTTATTGACTATGACAGTAACACTTAATTTCTGTATTTATGAACCTTTACAAAATACCTGGTTCTGGTAAAACTCACATAAATTCAATATTAGAGGTTTTTTTTAGACAGATTTCATGTTTGGTTTTGGAGTTATGTTTATAAACCTTTCATATTTAGTATTACAGTTATACTGTTAAATTCAATAAAACAAACAAACTTGTGTGTTTGCAAAACCTTACAAAAAATATATTTTTCTAGTACAACTAACAAATATACATATCTCTATGCATTATTAGCCATTTTGCATCTGTTTTTTAGAAGTTATGTTGGAATACATTTTTGTTGCTTTTTGCATTATCTCAGGATTCTAAGAATATTATTGTCATATTGAGTAAAAAACTACTTTTTGCATTTGCAAGATTTAAAAAAGCATATGTTTCGAGTAAAACTCCTAAAGATGCGTTATTTCAGGAATTATTAGCAGTTTTTTATGTGTGGTGTAGGAGTTATGTTTAAATTACTGTCATATTAAGTGTTGCAGAATACAGTCACATTAAGTAAAACCTAATTTTTGTATTTGCAAACCATAGAAAAACAACTGTATCTAGTATAACTAACACGGATTCAATATCACAGGCATTTTTAGGCAGTTTACACGTTTAGATTAGAATATGTGTTGGAATACATTTGTATTGCTTTTTTTTGCATTATTTCAGGATTCTAAGAACATTTTTGTCAAAATGGGTAAAAAAAAACTTTTTGTTTTTTCAAACCTTAGCAAATGTTTTTTTTTTTTCCAGAAAAATCTCACAAACATACATTTCTTCAGGCATTATTAGACATTTTGCACGTGTATTTTTGGAGTTGTGTTTCAAAATCTATCATATAGAGCAAGGGTAGAGAACCTATAGCTCTAGAGCCAGATGTGGCTCTTTTGATGACTTCATCTGGCTCTATGATACATTTTAGCTGGCATTGCTTAACACAGGGCTGTCTAAAGTGCGGCCCGCGGGTCATTTTTTAACGGCCCCACGACACATTTTAAGAATACAATTAAAAAAGAATAAAAAACATAAAAAGTGGTATACAAGAGCAAACAGGTGAAATGTAACAATAAATTGTTGCAATGCTTACTCTTATAACACAAAGCTGCCATGCAGGCTGTTTTTTTTCTTTAAAAAAGAATAATAAATCAAAAACAATGTCATTTTGAATTATTGACCTATACAAGGCTTTGATTACATCACATTAAATATTCCACTTTGAGTTATTTTTTGGGGAAAATGTTGCATATTTTGCGTTATACCATTTAAAAAACTGACCTGTTTATTTTTTTTTAAAGAGGGGCCTAAAACAAACAAAACATAAACAACAATAAAACTTGAAATTGACAGATATATCTGAAATTGATCTCGAGATTATTGTGCTAAAAGTAAACAGTAAAAAATGTATAATTTATTTTTTAACACTTTAATAAATAGGACACTTTTGGATCCCCAATTATTTTAGTGTGATTTGTTTTTAAGTGTCATTGCTCAAAAAATAATAATGAATCAAAATCCAAAATTAAGGCTCCAATTATTATATAATCTCAAACATCCCACCTAAAAAAATTATTGGGTGAAAATATTGCATATTTAGTGTTTTTTCCATTTTTTTTTTCTAATGTTGATCTCGAGATTTAAAACTTGCATGATAATAAAAATTATAATACTGAAAAATGACACATTTTTAATATTTTTTTTTTTACCAAAACCCTTTCGGGTCCCCGGGATCATAACTGAGTGGAGGCCTAAATGTATATTTTTTATACATATATTGTATTGGTTTTTAAAATAAAAAATTATGAAAATGGCCCCCGCTTGCTCAGATTTTTCAGTGTGCGGTGGGCATCCCTGGCTTAACACGATAAATATGAATAATTCCGCTAGTAAGCACAGAGCTAAAAATAACGTTCAAAATACAAAACATTCTCATGCATTTTATCCATCCATCCGTTTTATACCAGACTTGTTCAAGAAGTCGCATTCATGGTAAGAAATATTCGATTTATTATTGGTTAACTTCAGAATAATAATGTTATTAAAACGAATAAGGGATTTATTATACTCTAAACATGTTGGTCTTACTTAAAAATGCACACATTTAGTTGTATTCAGTGTTAAAAAATATTATATGGCTCTCACGGAAATACATTTTTAAATATTTGGCTTTCATGGCTCTCTCAGCCAAAAAGGTTCCCGACCCCTGATATAGAGTGTGACCAATATGAGACCGGGAAAATCTATTTTTTTGTGTTTGTGAACCTTTACAAAATACCTGATTCTGGTAAAACTAACATAACATCAATATTACAGGCTTTTTTTGGACAGATTTTATGTTTGGTTTAGGAGTTATGTTTATAACCCTTTCATATTTAGTATGACAGTTATACTGTTATATTGAATACAAAAAACTAACTTGTGTCTTTGCAAACCTTACAAAAGATCATTTTTCTAGTACAACTAACAATTATACAAATCTCGAGGCATTATTTTGCATGTGTTGTTCAGAAGTTATGTTTGAATACATTTTTATTTCTTTTTTGCATTATCTGAGGATTCTAAGAACTTATGGTCGTATTGAGTAAAAAACTACACTTTGCATTTGCAAGATATAAAATAACTTATGTTTCGAGTAAAACTCATAAAGATCCATTATTTTAAGCATTATTAGCCATTTTTCATGTGTGGTGTGGGAGTTATGTTTAAATAACTTTCATATTGAGTGTTACAGTATACAGTCATGTTAAGTAAAACCTAATTTTTGTATTTGCAAACCATAGAAAAACAACTGTTTCTAGTAAAACTCACATGGATTCAATATCACAGGCATTTTTAGACAATTTGCACGTTTGGATTAGGAACTATGTTGGAATACATTTGTTTTGCTTCTTTCTCATTATCTCAGGATTCTAAGTACATTACTGTCGAATTGGGTAAAAAAAAAAAAATACTTGTTGTTTGTGCACTTTTTTTTTTTTTTTTTCAGGAAAACTCAGAAAGATACATTTCTTCAGGCATTATTGGACATTTTGCATGTGTATTTTTGGAGTTATGTTTCAAAAACTGTCATTGTGAGTGTGACCAATGTGAGGCCAGTAAAACCAATTTTTTGTATTTTTGAACCTTTCCAAAATACTTGATTCGGGTAAAAACTCACATAAATTAAATATTACAGGATTTTTTTAGGCAGATTTCATGTTTGGTTTTGGAGTTATGTTCATAAACTTTTCATATTTAGTATGACAGTTATACTGTTATATTGAAAAAAAATAATAACTTGTTTCTTTGCAAACCTTACAAAAGATCATTTTCTAGTACAACTATTAAAGATACATATCCTAGGCATTATTAGTCGTTTGCATGTGTTTTTTAGAAGTTATGTTTGAATACATTTTTAGTGCTTATTTCGCATTATCTCAGGATTCTAAGAACAGTATTGTCATATTGAGTACAAAACTACTTTCTGTCTTTGCAAACCTTACCAAATGTTTTTTCCCAGCAAAACTCACAATGATACATTTCTTCAGGCATAATTAGACAGTTTGCATCTGTATTTTTGGAGTTATGTTTCAAAAATTGTCTTATTGAGTGTTACCAATATGAGGCCAGTAAAACCTAATTTTTGTATTTGTGAACTTTTCCAAAATACCTGATTCTGGTAAAACTCACCTAAATTCAATATTACAGGCGTTTTTAGACAGATTCCATGTTTGGTTTTGGAAATATGTTTCTAAATCTTTCATATTCCATTCATCCATCTTCTTCTGCTTATCCGAGGTCGGGTCGCGGGGGCAGCAGCCTAAGCAGGAAAGCCCAGACTTCCCTCACCCCATCCACTTTGTTTATCTGCTCCCGGGGGATCCCGAGGCGTTCCCAGGCCAACCGGGAGACATAGTCTTCCCAACGTGACCTGGGTCTTTCCCGTGGCCTCCTACCGGTTGGACATGCCCTAAACACCTCCCTAGGGAGGCGTTCGGGTAGCATCCTGACCAGATGCCCAAACCACCTCATCTGGCTCCTTTCGATGTGGAGGAGCAGTGGCTTTACTTTGAGTTCCTCCCGGATGACAGAGCTGTTCACCCTATCTCTAAGGGAGAGCTCTGCCACAAGGCAGGAGGAAACTCATTTCCGCCGCTTGTACACGAGATCTTATCCTTTCAGTCAAGACCCAAAGCTCATGACCATAGGTGACGATGAGAACGAAGATGGACCCGTAAATTGAGAGCTTTGTCTTCCGGCTCAGCTCCTTCTTCACCATAACTGATTGGTACTACGTCCGCATTACTGAAGACGCTGCACCGACCCGCCTGTTGATCTCATGATCCACTCTTCCCCCACTCGTGAACAAGACTCCTAGTTACGTTAAATCCTCAACTTGGGGCAGTGTTTCCTCCCGAACCCGGAAATGGCACTCCAACCTTTTCCGAGAGAGAACCATGGACTCAGACTTGGAGGTGCTGATTCCCATTCCGGTCGCTTCACACTCGGCTGCGAACCGATCCAATGAGAGCTGAAGATCCCGGCCAGATGAAGCCATCAGGACCACATTATCTGCAAAAAGCAGAGACCTAATCCCGCGGCCACCAAACCGGAATCCCACGATAGTTGGAACACACCCTCCGGTCCCCCTTCTTAAAGACAAGAACCACCACCCCGGTCTGCCAATCCAGAGGTTCATCCCCCGATGTCCACGCGATGCTGCAGAGTCTTGTCAACCAAGACAGCCCCACAGCATCCAGAGTCTTAAGGAACTCCGGGCGGGTGTCATCCACCCCTGGGGCCTTGCCACCGAGGAGCTTTTTAACTACCTTAGCAACCGCTGCCCCAGAAATAGGAGAGCCCACCACAGAGTCCCTAGGCACTGCTTCCTCATAGGAAAATGTGTTGGTGGGATTGAGGAGGTCTTCGAAGTATTCCTTACACCTATCCACAACATCCGCAGTTGAGGTCAGCAGAACACCATCCGCACCATACACGGTGTTGACAGTGTACTGCTTCCCCTTCGTGAGGCGGCGGATGGTGGTCCAAAATCGCTTCGAAGCCGTCCAGAAGTAGTTTTCCATGGTTTCCCCAAACACCTCCCATGTCCGAGTTTTTGCCTCCGTAACTACTGAAGCTGCGCACCGTTTGGCCTGTCGGTACCTGGCCGCTGCCTCCGGAGTCCTATGAGTCAAAAGAACCCGATAGGACTCTTTCTGCAGCTTAACGGCATTCCTCATCGCCGGTGTCCACCAACGGGTTCTCGGATTACCGCCACTACAGGCACCAACTACCTTGCGGCCACAGCTTCAATCAGCTGCCTCGACAATAGAGGTGCGGAACATGGTCCCGCTCCTCCCTTATGACATATTCAAAGTTCTTCCGGAGGTGGGAATTGAAACTCTCTCTGACAGGAGAGTCTGCCAGACGTTCCCAGCAGACCCTCACAATGCGTTTGGGCCTGTCAGGTCTGTCCGGCATCCTCTCCCACCATCGCAGCCAACTCTACACCATGTGGTGATTGGTGGAAAGCGCCGCCCCTTTCTATATCCGAGTGTCCAAAACATGAGGCCGCAAATCCGATGACACAACTACAAAGTCGAACATGGATCTGCGGCCTAGGGTGTCCTGGTGCCAAGTGCACATATGGACATCTTTATGTTTGAACATGGTGTTTGTTATGGACAATCAGTGACAAGCACAAAAGTTCAAAAACAAAACACCACTCGGGTTCAAATGCGGGCAGCCATTATTCACGATCACACCTCTCCAGGTTTCACTGTCATTGCCAACATGAGCGTTGAAGTCTCCCAGTAGAATCACCCGGGGGAGCATTCTCCTGTACTCCCTCGAGTGTACCCAAAAAGGGTGGTTACTCTGAACTGCAAGTGAACTTCTCCACTTCGCGCACTAACTCAGCCTTATTCCCCCCCAATGAGGTGACGTTCCACCAAATGCCCTGCCTTTGGCTGCCGCCAAGCTCACATCACATCCGACCTTTCTGGACCCTGCTATGGGTGGTGAATCCATTGGAGGGGTGACCCACATTGCCTCTTCGGGCTGTGCCCGGCCGAGCCCCATGGGAAGAGGCTCGGCCAGCAGGCACTCGCCATCGCTCCCCACCTCCAGGCTTTGCTCCAGTGGGGGGCTCCGGTGACCCGCGTCCGGGCGAAGGAAATCTGGGTCCATGATTAGTCTTCTTTATAAAGGTCTTCGAGCTGTTCTTTGTTTGATACCTCACCTAGGACCTGTTTATTTTGGGAGACCCTACCAGGGGGCATAAAGCCCTCGGACAACATAGTTCCTAGGATCATTGGGACACGCACACTCCTCTACCACGATAAGGTGGCAGCTCAGAGAGTATGACAATTATACTGTTATATTGAATAAAAAAAACTACCTTGTGTCTTTGAAAACCTTAAAAAGGGTATTTTTCCTAGTACAACTGACAAAGATAAATATCTCCAGGCATTATTAGCCATTTTGCATGTGTTGTTTAAAAGTTATGTCTGAAAACATTTTTATCGCTTTTTTCACATTATCTCAGGATTCTAAGAACATTATTGTCATATTGAGTAAAAAAAACTACGTTTTGCATTTGCAAGATTCAAAAAAGCATATGTTTCGAGTAAAACTCCCGAAGATGCATTATTTTGGGCATTACTAGCCATTTTTCATGTGTGGTTTACAAGTTATGTTTAAATAACTGTCATATTGAATGTTACAGTATACAGTCGTATTGATTAAAACCAAATTTTTGAATTTGCAAACCATGGAAAAACAACTGTTTCTAGTAAAACTCACATGGAGGGGAGGATGCCGGACAGACCTGGCAGGCCCCAATGGATTCTGAGTCTGCTGGGAACGCTTAGCAGAGTCTCCTGTCAGAGAGTTTCAATTAACACCCCCGGAAAAACTTTGAACATGTTACGAGGGAGGCGCTGGACAGTGAGTTTGAGTGGACCATGTTCCGTGCCCTTATAGTCGAGGCGGCTGATTGGAGCTGTGGCTGCGGCAGTAATCCTAGAACCCGCTGGTGGACACCAGCAGTGAGGAATGCCGTCAAGCTTAAAAAAGAGCCCTATCGGGTCCTTTTGGCCCATGGGACTCCAGAGGCAGCGGACAGGTACAGACAGGCCAAGCGAAGTGCGGCTTCAGCGGTCGTGGAGGCAAAATCTGGACCACCATGCACCGCCTAAGGGGAGAGAAGCAGTGCACTGTCAACGCTGTGTATGGTGAAGATTGTGTGCTTTTGACCTCTACTGCGGCTGTTGTTGATCAGTGAAGGGAATACTTCAAAGACTTGCTCAATCCTACCAAAGCGTCTTCCTATGAGGAAGCAGTGCCTGGGAATCTGTGGTGGGCTCTCCTTTTTCTGGGGATGAGGTTGCCAAGGTAGTTGAAAAGCTCCCCGGCAGCAAGGCCCCAGGGGTGGAAGAGATCTGCCCAGAGTTCCTTAAGGCTCTGGATGCTGTGGGGCTGTCTTGGTTGACCAGACTTTGCAACATTGATTGGACATCGGGGGCGGTACCTCTGGATTGGCAGACTGGGGTAGTGGTTCGTCTCTTTAAGAAGGGGAACCGGAGGGTGTATTCCAACTACTTTGGAATCACAATCTTCAGCCTTCCCGGTAAGGTCTATTCATGTGGACTGGAGAAGAGGCTATGCCGGATAATCGAATTTCAGGTCCAGGAAGAACAGTATGGTTTTCGTTCTGGTCATAGAAGGGTAGACCAGTTCTATACTCTTGCCAGGGTCCTTGAGTTTGCATGGGAGTTTGCCCAACTAGTCTACATGTGTTTTGTGGACTTGGAGAAGGCATTCAACCCTGGAAGTCCTGTGGGGAGTGCTCAGAGACTATGGGGTATCGGACTGTCTGATTGTGGCGGTCATGGCGTTGTGTGAAATTGATCAATTGAAACAGGCATGTAGAAGGTTTTTTCAAAGTAATAATATTTTTTACTGGGTAAATGGATACTTTAGAAGCATTGTGACCAGACCAAAGTCAAGACATTTCTGTGAAAGGCTATCGCGCAGTCTGCATTCAATTTCCATGGTATAATGTTTCAGGCTGTCTGCGCAAAGGGCTATCAAACACTTTAACCTGCCATGATTTGAACGTTTTCTTCACTTGTTTATCATTATTTAGACAGACATGTGTAAGACTCTTTAAACATACTACTATTTTTACTGTTTCATTGGTTTCTTCTCAACCCTGTGACTACAGAAAAGACTGAAAGTCGGACCAGCACATCCTTTTGCAGTGATCACATGTTAGACTTGCGTAGTACTTCAAACACAGATGTGTTACCAACCGAATTTCAACCTGCGTGGGGAGAACCCCAAGGGATTTGCAGTCCATCGAATTATCCTTTGGGCCATGATAAAAGGTTTCAGGTTGTGTGCACTAAGGGCTATCACACACTTTGGCCTGCCATGGATTTAATGTTGTCTTCACTTTTTATTCATTACATAGACGGACATGTGTAAACTCTTCTAACATACTACTATTTTTAGTGATTCAATGGTTTCTTCTCAAACCTGTGACCGCAGGAAAGACTACAGCTAAGACCTGCCCATCTCCTCACGGTGATTTCATGTACGAATTGTGTGGTCCTTCAAAGACAGATGTATTACCAGCAGGCTTTGAACCTACGCAGGGAGAACCCAATGGATTTCTAGTCCATGGCCTGAACCACTTCGCCATGATAACACACACACTGACAATTTTGTGAAAGGAATTTTTGCATTCTGGACTGCAATGAACTAAACGTTGGATTCAATTGCCTTTATTTTTTGGTGTGAAATTGAGCAATTGAGACAGACATATGTAGCTCTTCAAAAAACTATTATTTTTTACTTGGTGAATGGTATTTTTAGAAACATTGTGACCACAGCAGGGTCAATGTCACCGACCAGGCAGTCCTCAAGCAATAATGTGATGTACAATTTTTTCGCATTATCTCAGAATTCTAAGTACAGTACTGTCAATTTGGGTAAAAAATATCACTTTTTGTTTTTGCAAACCTTATCAAATGTTTCTTTTCCAGTAAAACTCACAGAGATACATTTCTTCAGGCATTATTAGACATTTTGCACGTGTACTTTTGGAGTTATTGTTAAAAAACTATCATCTTGTGACCAATATGAGGCCAGTAAAACCTATTTTTTGTATTTGTGAACCTTTCCAAAATACCTGATTCTGGTAAAACTCACATAAATTAAATATTACAGGCCTTTTTGGGACAGATTTCTTCTTTGGTTTAGGAATTATGTTTATAACCCTTTCATATTTAGTATGACAGTTATACTGTTATATTGAATACAAAAAATAACTTGTGTCTTTGCAAACCTTACAGAAGATCATTTTTCTAATACAACTAATAACGATACATATCTCTAGGCATTATTAACCATTTTGCCTGTGCTGTTTAAAAGTTATGTTTAAATACATTTTTTATTGCTTTTTTCGCAGTAGCTCAGGAGTCTAAGAACATTATGTTCAAAAACAATTTTTGCATTTGCAAGATTTAAAAAAGCATATGTTTCGAGTAAAACTCCTAAAGATGCATTATTTCAGGAATTATTAGCCATTTTTCATGTATGGTGTATGAGTTATGTTTAAATAACTGTCATATTGAGTGTTACAGTATACAGTCATATTGAGTAAAACCTAATTTTTGTATTTGTAAACCATAGAAAAACAACTGTATCTAGTAAAACTCACAAAGATTCAATACCACAGGCATTTTTAGACATTTTGCATGTTTGGATTAGGAAATATGATGGAATACATTTTTATTGCTATTTTCACAATATCTCAGAATTGTATGTACATTCCTGTTAAATTGAGTAAAAAATTACTTTTTGTTTCTGCAAACCTAATCAAATGTTTTTCCCAGTAAAACTCAGAAAGATACATTTCTTCAGGCATTATAAGACATTTTGCATGTGTATTATTGGAGTTATGTTTCGAAAACTGACATATTGAGTATGACCAATATTAGTCCAGTAAAACCTAATTTTTGTATTTGTGAACCTTTCAAAAATACCTGATTCTGGTAAAATTCACATAAATTCAATATTACAGGCTTTTTTTAGATAGATTTCATATTTGGTTTTGGAGTTATGTTTATAAACCTTTCATATTAAGTATGACAGTTATACTGTTATATTGAAGAAAAAAAAACTAACTGGTATCTTTGCAAACCTTAAAAAATATATTTTTTGTAGTACAACTAACAAAGACACATATCTCTATGCATTATTAGCCATTTTGCATGTGGTGTTTAGAAGTTATCTTTAAATACATTTTTATTGCTTTTTTCGCATTACCGCAGGATTCTAAGAATATTGATGTCATATCGAGTAAAAAACTACTTTTTTCAATTGCAAGATTTAAAAAAGCATGATACGAGTAAAACTCCCAAAGATGCATTATTTCAGGCATTATTAGCCATTTTTCATTTGTGGTGTAGGAGTTATGTTACAATACCTGTCATATTGAGTGTTACAGTATACAGTCATATTGAGTAAAATCTAATGTTTGTATTTGCAAACCATAGAAAAACAACTGTATCTAGTAAAACTGAGATGGATTCAATATCACAGGCATTTTTAGACATTTTTCATGTTTGGATTAGGAATTATGTTGGAATACATTTTTATTGCTTTTTTCGCAATATCTCAGGATTATAAGTACATTACTGTCAAATTGGGTAAAAAATAACTTTTTGTTTTTGAAACCTTACCAAATGTTTTTTTTCCAGAAAATCTCACAAACATACATTTCTTCAAGCATTATTAGACATTTTGCATGTGTATTTTTGGAGTTATGTTTCAAAGATTGTCATGTTGAGTGTGACCAATATGAGGCCAGTAAAACCAAATTTTTGTATTAGTGAACCTTTCCAACACACCTGATTCTGTTTGAACTCACATGAATTTAATATTACAGGGTTTTTTTTAGACAGATTTCATGTTTGATTTTGGGGTTTTGTTTATAAACCTTTCATATTCAATATGACAGTTATACTGTTATATTGAATAAAACAACAAACTTGTGTCTTTGCAAACCTTACAAAAGATAATTTTTCGAGTACAACTAACAAATATACGTATCTCTAGGCATTATTAGCCATTTTGCTTGTGTTGTTTAGAAGTTATGTTTGAATACATTTTTTATTGCTTTTTTCGCATTATCTTAGGATTCTAAGAACATTATGGTCATATTGAGTAAAAAACTACTTTTTGCATTTGCAAGATTTAATAAAGCATACGTTACGAGTAAAACTTCCAAAGATGCATTGTTTCAGGCATTATTAGCCATTTTTCATTTGTGGTGTAGGAGTTATGTTTAAATAACTGTCATATTGAGTGTTACAGTATACAGTCATATTGAGTAAAACATATTTTTTGTATTTGCAAACCATACAAAAACAAGTGTATCTAGTAAAACTCACATGGACTCAATATCACAGGCATTTTTAGACAGTTTGCACGTTTGCATTAGAATATGTGTTGGAATACATTTTTATTTTATTTTTTTTCGCATTATCACAGGATTCTAAGGACATTATTGTCGAAATGGGTGAAACATAACTTTTTCTTTTTGCAAACCTTACCAAATGTTTTTTTTTTTCCAGAAAATCTCACAAACATACATTTCTTCAGACATTATTAGACATTTTGTATGTGTATTTTTGGAGTTATGTTTCAAAAACTGTCATGTTGAGTGTGACCAATATGAAGCGAGTAAAACCTAATTTTTGTATTTTTGAACCTTTCCAAAATACCTGATTCTGTTAAAACTTACATAAAATCAATATTACAGGCTTTTTTTCGACGGATTTCATGTTTGAGTTTGGGGTTATGTTTATTAACCTTTCATATTTAGTAAGACAGTTATACTGTTATATTGAATAGAAAAAACAAACTTGTGTCTTTGCAAACCTTACAAAAGATATTTTTTCTAGTACAACTAACAAATATACATATCTGGAGGCATTATTAGCCATACTGCATGTGTGGTGTAGGAGTTATGTTTAAATAACTGTCATATTGAGTGTTATAGTATACAGTCATATTGAGTTAACCATAATTTTTGTATTTGCAAACCATAGAAAAACAACTATATCTAGTAAAACTCACATGGATTGAATATCACGGGCATTTTTAGACAGTTTGCACGTTTGGATTAGAATATATGTTGGAATACATTTTTATTGCTTTTTTCGCATTATCTCAGGATTCTAAGAACATTATTGTCATATTGAGTAAAAAAACTACTTTTTGCATTTGCAAAATTAAAAATAAGCATATTTTTCGAGTAAAACTACCAAAGATGCATTATTTTAGCCATTATTAGCGAGTTTTCATGTGTGGTGTAGTAGTTATTGTTACGTCTGTTCGGCATTGTGATGCCGGGTTCGATTCCCTCGAGGATGCGTCAAGTGAACACAGCAAAGGTAAGATATTTACAATTTATTTAAATAACAAAAAGAGCTATATAACAAAAATGCTAGAGTTAGTAGAATAAAACAAACAAAGGACGCTAGCATAAAAGCTAGGATATACAAAAATGAGAACTAAACTGGCACATAGACACATTAAAGAGAAAAAAAAAACATACAGCATGAGAGCTGGAATAAACAAATGGCTGAACGTGAAAAGCTAGCGAGAATATACATACAATGTAGAGTGCAGGCGTAACTTGTTGCGTGAAAGCAAATTATGAACCCAGGCTGAACAAACAAAAGAGGACGGCTTATAAAGTGACGGTGATTATCTGTAGCAGGTGTGCGGGGCGTGAGCAGCAGGTGAACTGATGAGTAACCATGGTAATGACTAAACAGGAAGTATGAGGGTAGAACGACGGAGTGAATAAAAATGCAACAAACTATAATATGGGAAGATCGGAGTACGGATCTTAACAGTATCCCCCCCCAAAAAGACAGATCCCAGATGTCCCAAAATATTAAACACAAACTTGAACCCCCTCCCCAAAACCAGAAAGTCCACAAATGAAGGGAGGGCGGAGGGAGGCCACGGTGGAGGGTCACCAGGTCGCATGTCCCCGAATCCACCGAGGACAGTTAATGTGGCGGCGGCGGATCGAACGCCGCTGCCGCCGCTGCCGAAAGAGTTTTGGCGGCCGACCTTGAACAGTGGCCGCCTTGCAGGATGAGGTGCAGGATGAGGTGCACGGCGAGGCGGACAACCTCGCAGAGGCCACACCCGTGGCAGACGTGGAGGATGACGCTTCAGCACCGAAGACATGGCAGGCTTGGAAGAATTAGACGAGGGTGCGGGGACTGCAGCCAAAGCAGGCCCGAGTGCAGCTGGCGAGGCTGATGCGGGTGCTGCAACCGAAGAAGAGGTCATTGGCGGCGTGGAAACCACAGAAGGCGTCATTGGCGGCGTGGAAACCGCAGAAGGCGTCATTGGCAGCGTGGAAACCGCAGAAGGCGTCATTGGCGGCGTGGAAACCGCAGAAGGCGTCATAGGCGGCGTGGAAGCCGCAGGAGTCGTCATTGGTGGCGTGGAAGCCACAGGAGTCGTCATTGGCGGCGTGGAAGCCGCAGGAGTCGTCGTCGACATGAATACAGGCGTAGTCGTCGGTGGTGCTGGCGTGGGCTCCAGCCCCAACGTCTGCGCTGATGTGGGCTCCAGCCCCGTCGTCTGCGCTGGTGTGGGCTCCAGCCCCGTCGGCGGCGGTGCTTGGCGGCGTGTAGCTGGTACCGGTGCTTGGCGGCGTGGAGCTGGTACCGGTGCTTGGCGGCGTGGAGCTGGTACTGGAGTGGGCTCCAGCTTACGAACTGGTGCTGGAGAGGGCTCCAGCCCTGGAGTTGGTGCTGGCGTGAGAACCAGCTTATAGTCTGAAACTGGTGCGAAAACCAGTCGAGAGTCCAAATCTGGCGTGAAAACCAGGTCAGAGTCATGCGCCGGTGTGAGAACCAGACTGGGAGAAATGCCGAACACCGGTGGTGGAGGACGTGCTGGAGGTAATGACCTAGCAATACTAAACACTGGTGGAGGAGGTCTACTTGGCCGTAGAGAATTGGCCGGGGGAAACACAGGTGGAGGAGGTCTACAGGAAAGAGCTAAGTGGAATACAGGTGGCGGCGGCCTAGGAGGAGCTAGTGATTTAACGGGCCAAAAAACAGGTAAGGGTGGCCTCAAAGGAGGTTGCGGTTTAACAGTTTGAAGAACCGGTAAAGTTGGCCTACATGTAGGTGCTAACCGGAATACCGGTGGAGGAGGTCTGCAAGGCCGTTGAGACTTGGCCTTGGGAAAAACAGGTAAAGGTGGTCTGCATGGTGGCTGTGGTTTAGAGGGTAGTATCTGTGCTACCTCCGTAGCACAGCTATAGGCCATAGCCCCTCCCTCCAGACGGGGATCCCAGACCCGTTCCCTATGGTCAGGGACTGACCTTAAGGGAGAGTGGTGGGAGGTTTGGAGGCGGGCCGACTCCTCCCCTTTAATTTGACCAGAATTTCCTTTAGAAAAGGGAGGAAACACCTTGGACTTGGCCGGAGAATTAGGTTTTAAAGGAGGTGTAGGAGAAGCAGATTGTGAATTACCCGAATAATAAAAAGATAAATTGTCCTGATAATTTTGTATTTTATCATAAATTTTATTGTTAGAAAGTTGTTGAGAGGTAGATTTACTGTCCACAATATAAAAATCTTCAGCAAAGATATCGACGACAGGGGGCAGTGTTGCGTCACCGGTGGGCGTTCCCCACATGTCATCACTACAGTCTGAGATGGTGTCATGGCGGCCGAAGGAATGATTGAAAAAAAAAACAAGCAGGATCACCAGTAGTGGAAGGTGAATCCTGAATGGAATGACAGTTGCTGTGTCCATGGGGAAGAATAAGTGGTGCTGGAACATTACTGCTGTGCGGAGGACCTCTCCACTGGACCCCCCGCCTCTTCGGGGCAGCGCGAACGGCTTCGGAGGAGACTTCAGTCCCACAGCCGAGTCTTTCGTGCTCCCAAGCCAAGAGCTCCAACCACAACCCTAAGTCGAAGGGTTCCTTCCTCTGGTTCGACGCGAGGGAATTCTTTTTTGCTGGGTTCATACTGTTACGTCTGTTCGGCATTGTGATGCCGGGTTCGATTCCCTCGAGGATGCGTCAAGTGAACACAGCAAAGGTAAGATATTTACAATTTATTTAAATAACAAAAAGAGCTATATAACAAAAATGCTAGAGCTAGTAGAATAAAACAAACAAAGGACGCTAGCATAAAAGCTAGGATATACAAAAAATGAGAACTAAACTGGCACATAGACACAATAAAGAGAAAAACAAAACATACAGCATGAGAGCTGGAATAAACAAATGGCTGAGCGTGAAAAGCTAGCGAGAATATACATACAATGTAGAGTGCAGGCGTAACTTGTTGCGTGAAAGCAAATTATGAACCCAGGCTGAACAAACAAAAGAGGACGGCTTATAAAGTGACGGTGATTATCTGTAGCAGGTGTGCGGGGCGTGAGCAGCAGGTGAACTGATGAGTAACCATGGTAATGACTAAACATGAAGTATGAGGGTAGAACGACAGAGTGAATAAAAATGCAACAAACTATAATATGGGAAGATCGGAGTACGGATCTTAACAGTTATGTTTAAATAACTGTCATATTGTGTGTTACAGCATACAGTCATATCGAGTAAAACCTAATGTTTGTATTAGCAAACCATAGAAATACAACTGTATCTAGTAAAACTCACATGGATTCAATATCACAGGCATTTTTAGACATTTTGCGCTTTTGGGTTAGGAATTATGTTGGCATACATTTTTACTGCTTTTTTCGCAATATCTCAGAAATGTATGTACATTCCTGTCAAATTGAATAAAAAAATGTTTTATGTTTTTGCAAAAATTACCAAATGTTTTTTCCAGTAAAACTCACAAAGATACATTTCTTCAGGCATTATTAGACTTTTGCACGTGTATTTTTGGAGTTATGTTTCAAAAACTGTCTTATTGACTATGACCAATATTTGGCCAGTAAAACCTTTGTGCTGTATTTGTGAACCTTTCCAAAATACCTGGTTCTGGTGAAATTCACATAAATTTAATATTACAGGCTTTTTTAGACAGATTTCATGTTTCGTTTTGGAGTTATGTTTATAAACCTTTCATATTTAGTATAACAGTGATACTGTTAAATTCAAAAAAAAAAAAAAAACTTGTGTCTTTGCAAACCTTACAAAAAATATTTGTTCTAGTAAAACTAACAAATACACATATCCCTAGGCATTATTAGCCATTTTGCATGTGTTGTTTAGAAGTTATGTTGGAATACATTTTTGTTGCTTTTTTGCAATATCTCAGGATTCTAAGAATATTATTGTCGTATTGAGTAAAAAACTACTCTTTGCATTAGCAAAATTTAAAAAAGCAAATGTTTCGAGTAAAACTCCCAAAGATGCATTATATCAGGCATTATTAGCCATGTTTCATGTGTGGTGTATGAGTTATGTTTAAATAACGTTCATATTGATTGTTACAGTATACAGTCATATTGAGTAAAATCAAATTTTTGTATTTGCAAACCATAGAAAAACAACTGTATCTCAAAAAACCCACATGGATTCATAACACAGGCATTTTTTGACATTTTGCACTTTTGGATTAGGAATTATTTTGGAATACATGTTTATTGCTTTTTTGGCAAAATCTCAAAATTGTAAGTACATTCTTGTCAAATTGAGTAAAAAATGACTTTTTACAAAATAAAATTTTCTAGTACCACTAACAAATATACATATCTCTAGGCATAATTAGCATTTTTGCATGTAATGTTTAGAAGTTATGTTTGAATAAGTTTTTAATGTTATTTTTGCATTATCTCAGGATTCCTAGAACATTATTGTCATATTGAGTAAAAAACTACTTTTTGCATTTGCAAGATTTAAAAAATATTTGTTTCGAGTAAAACTCCCAAAGATGCATTATTTTAGGCATTATTAGCCATTTTTCATGTTCGGTGTAGGAGTTATGTTTAAATAACTGTCATATCGAGTGTTACCGTATACCAGTGGTTGTCAAACTTTTTTTGTCATCCCCCACTTTGAACAAGGGGGAGTTTTCAAGCCCCACCTGCCCCCATCGCCCCAATAGAACGCTAATGCCAAGCTTAACATTTTCAAATTTATTGAACATCAAGTAACAACAAGTTGTATACACTCAAACTCAATAACATAAAATAACATCAAGTTCAATAATAAATAAAATAACTTGCATCAAATTCATTAATAAATAAAACAAAAGTGTTGTAACTTGCAACAAGTTCAATAATAAATCAAATAACTTGCATCAAGTTCAATAATAAATCAAATAATTTGCATCAAGTTCAATAATAAACAAAACAAAAGTGTTATAACTTGCATCAAGTTCAATAATAAATCAAATACAAGTGTTATAACTTGCATCAAGTTCAATAATAAATAAAATAACTTGTATCAAGTTCAATAATAAATAAAACAAAAGTGTTATAACTTGAATCAAGTTCAATAATAAATCAAATAACTTGCATCAAGTTCAATAATAAATCAAATAACTTGCATCAGGGTCCATAATAAATAAATTAAAAGTGCCACTTTTTCGTGTTTTGATAAAATTTACCGCGCTCACAACATCTGTTAAAACCTCATTGAGTTTGGGGCTGAGCTGCCTTGACGTGCAAGTCCTTCCCGGTGAATGACGCAGTGTGTCCAATGCGCATTTGGCGCAACCCTCTTTATTAGAGCCTGCTGCCCGTTTCTTGACCCTGCCATGGTCTGTGCGCCATCAGAACAAAAGCCCACACAGTTTTCCCATTTAAGGTTGTGTTCTCTGAGGAAACTGTCTATTATCTTGAACAGCTCATCAGTAGTGGCTCTATGTTTTATGTATTTCCAAAACAGTAAATCCTCGCACAATGACTTGCCATTCACAAAGCGGACGTACGCGATGAACAGGCAGTCTATATTGCTGTCAGTAGCTTCGTCCACTTGTAAAGCAAAACGACTTTATTTTAATTCGTCTACGACAGGCAGGGGTCGGCAACCTTTACCACTCAAAGAGCCATTTTGACCCATTTCACAAATTAAAGAAAACAATGGGAGCCACAAAACTCTTTTGAAATTTTAAATGAAATAACACTGTCTAATACCCCTCTGATCCCCACAATTCCCCCCTCTGTCTTCCTTTTTTTCTCTATCTATCCCTTGCTGCACCAAAAGAAAATATAAATAAATTTAGTGAAGTCAAATTTAAATAAGGCAACAAGAGAAGTATCCTACACTTCTCTTCTGTAAAGTAAATGTGAACAACCGATATAGGCATCTACATCAGCTATATGATTTGCCTGGGAAGCTGGACAGGACAAAACAATTACAAAATAAAAATAAAATAAAAATAAAAAAATGAAATAACACTGCATATAAAGTTTTCTCTTTGCTTTGTGCTAAGTATAAACAAACTATGATGGGTTACGTTTATGAAATCAATGAACGACTGCAGAAAAAATGAAATAAAATGTCTGCATGCAACAAAACGTTTTAACTCCGAAAAAGACGTCGGGTTGAAGGTTAAGTAAAATACTTAATGTCTATTTAAGTCCTCCTTGTAGTAATGAAAAAAAAAAACGCCAAACTTAAATTATTCACTGGCAGAGAACCAAAAATGCCGTAAAATGTCTATTTCACTGAACAATTAAAAAATGTGAATATATGCAAAATTATAGGAAATTAAAATATTTTCTCATACGTGGTCAATGTGATTTCTGCTCCTGAACCGCAGAGCACAGAGTCTCCACATCCGGGCTGTATGACGTCACCTTTAGCTTCACACAGGATTGTAAACTCTTATCTGTGAGGCGTGTGCTAAGTTTGTTTTTGATAAAGTTCATGTTGGAGAACACCTGCTCACATGCATATGTGGATCCAAAGATCGACAGGACTCCAAGTGCATACTTTTTCATGTTCACATAAAAGTCGGGGATAGCGTTCCAAGTTTCGAACACAAGTTTGTCTGGTTTGGGGAGGTTTTCAATATCACACCGTTTGTGATTCTGAGCAAGAACGGCCTTCTGGCGTGAAACATCTTCAAGGTGCGCTGTCAGGCGCTTTAACTTGGACACCCACATGTCTGTCCTGCAGCAGCTGGCGGCTGCTGCAGGCTGCTGCTGCAGGACGGAGACGCGCGCGGCCGTGGGCGTGTCCTGAGGTTTGGAAAGCAGGATGACAAGCTGAGCTGGCCGTGACAAGCTGAGCCGCATCAGAGTGATCGAAGAGTCGCATGCAGCTCCGGAGCCGCGGGTTGCCGACCCCTGGTCTACGAGTTGTTCCTCAAGATCACTTGCAATGTCGCATATACGTCTCGCAACTGTGTCGCTTGACAGTGGGACAGCTTTTAATTTTGCTGCGCTTGTCTCGTCAAGCATTACTGACACCATGTCTATTGCAGCGGGGAGAATCAGCTGCTCAGCAATTGTGTGTGCTTTTTTGCATTGAGCAATTCTGTATGCAACTCTATATGAAGCCAACTTATCCATGTTGTGTAATTGTGGTACACACATTAGCCTGCTACCCATCCGCGCGAAAGTTTTTTCCGCTCAGCCCCGCCCTCATTAGTTACTGTTGCGTCTGTCAAACTTTCGCTGCTACCAAGAAATTTAAAGCCTACAGGAAAAATAAGTAATCTACATTAATTTATATAGCAGATTTCACAGAGAGAATCACAAAGTGATTTACAGTTTGTATAGAAAACGGGGTTGTAAAAAAAAAATCTAAGAATAAAAAAAATAATAATAATAAAATTAAAGTGGAATCTCCTCCCGTTTCTCGCGCCTCACCTGTCATGTCTCTATTCCCCACCAGTAGGGCGCGCCCCCCACTTTGAGAAACGCTGCTGTATAGAGATGCGCAGATAGGCAATTATATGATCTGCATCCGCTTCACCAAGATCGT
Organism: Nerophis ophidion; assembly: GCF_033978795.1. Classification (NCBI taxonomy): domain Eukaryota; kingdom Metazoa; phylum Chordata; class Actinopteri; order Syngnathiformes; family Syngnathidae; genus Nerophis; species Nerophis ophidion. The sequence goes on from NC_084613.1 coordinate 37,408,437, forward strand.
CATCCACCCGACGTCCACCCAAACCAACATTTAATCGGGACCGTACCCGTCCGTCAACCGCCTGCTGAATTACATCAGAGGTTGGCCACCTTTACCACTCACAGAGCTATTTAAATCTGTTTCACAGAGTAATGTAGTCAATAGGAACCGCTAACGTTCTCGCGGCTTTTCGTTAATGTTCATCCTGATGACAACAAAATGGGTATGCTTCAAAGCCTATGTTTTTGATACCCTCAACAAGATGTACAAATCGATTGTTAGTACTGCAACATGTTGTGTGCAGCTTCCACAACCTCACGTATGAGTGATACAGAGTACACTGATGGTTGTGATATAAACAACTTTAACACTTACTAATATGCGCCACACTATGAAGCCGCACAATACAAGATTGACAAACACATTTCGGGAGAACATCCTCACAGTAACACAACATAAACGCAACACAACTAATACCCATAATCCTTCGTATTCATGACACTTCCTGAATATGTTTTACACCCCCACGCCCCCAACCCCGCCCACACTCAATATGCCAGTTTTTTTAATCATAACACCATTAATACACATGCAAAAAGACCAATAATGCCTGAAGAAATGTATCTTTTTGAGTTTTACTGGAAAAAAAGATTTGGTAAGGTTTGCAAAAACAAAAAGTATTTTTTTTTTACCCAATTTGACAGTAATGTACTTAAAATCCTGAGATAAAGCAAAAAAAAACAATAACAATGTTTTCCAACATAATTTCTAATCAAAACATGCAAAATGTCTACAAATCCCTGTGATATTGAATCCATGTGAGTTTTACTAGAAACTGTTGTTTTTCTATGGTTTGCAAATACAAAAATTAGGTTTTACTCAATATGACTGTATACTGTAACACTCAATATGACAGTTATTTAATTTTAACTTCCAAACCACACATGAAAAATGGCTAATAAAGCCTGAAATAATGCATCTTTGAGAGTTTTACTCCAAACATATGCTATATTAAATCTTGAAAATGCAGAGTCGTGTTTTACTTAATATGACGATAATATTCTTAGAATTCTGAGATAATGCGAACAAAGCAATAACAATGTATTCAAACATAATTTCTAGACAACACATGCAAACTGGCTAATAATCCATCCATCCATTTCCTACCGCTTTTCCCTTTTGGGGTCGCGGGGGGCACTGGCGCCTATCTCAGTTACAATCGGGCAGAAGGCGGGGTACACCCTGGACAAGTCGCCATCTCATCGCAGGGCCACTGGCTAATAATGCCTAGAGATATTTATTTGTATTAGTTTTACTAGAAAAAAATGAAATGTTGTATCATTTGCAAAGAGACAAGTTAGTTTTTTTTCCATTCAATATAACAGTATTACTGTCATACTAAATATGAAAGGTACTTCCAAAACCAAACATGAAATCTGTCTAAAAAAAGCCTGTAATATTGGATTTATGTGAGTTTTCCATCCATCCATTTTCTACCGCGTATTCCCTTTCGGGGTCGCGGGGGGCGCTGGCGCCTATCTAAGCTACAATCGGACAGAAGGCGGTGTACACCCTGGACAAGTCGCCATCTCATCGCAGGGCCACTGGCTAATAATGCCTAGAGATATTTATTTTTGTTAGTTTTACTAGAAAAAAAAGAAATTTTGTATCATTTGCAAAGAGACAAGTTAGTTTTTTTCATTCAATATACCAGTATTACTGTCATACTAAATATGAAAGGTATTTCCAAAACCAAACATGAAATCTGTCTAAAAAAAGCCTGTAATATTGGATTTATGTGAGTTTTACATTAAGTAAATCAGGTATTTTGGAAAGGTTCACAAATACAAAAATGAGGTTTTACTCACTATGACAGTTTACGGTCACACTCAATATAGCATTTTTTTAAAACATAACTCCAGAAATACACATGAAAAATGTCTAATATTGCCTGAAAAAATGTATCTTTGTAAATTTTACAGGAAAAAAAACATTTGGTAATGGTTGCAAAAACGAAAAGTAATATTTTACCCAATTTGACAGTAATGTACTTAGAATCCTGAGATAATGCGGAACAAAACATTACAAATGTATTTCAACATAATTCCTAATCCAAACGTGCAAAATGTCTACAAATGCCTGTGATATTGAATCCATGTGAGTTTTACTAGAAACTGTTGTTTTTCTATGGTTTGCAAATACAAAAAATAGGTTTTAATCAATATGACTGTATACTGTAACACTCAATATGACAGTTTTTTAAACATAACTTCTAAACCACTCATGAAAAATAGCTAATAATGCCTTAAATAATGCATATTTGGGAGTTTTGCTCGAAACATATGCTATATTAAATCTTGCTAATGCAAAACGTAGTTTTTTACTCAATATGACAATAATGTTCTTAGAATCCTGAGATAATGTGAAAAAACGCAATAAAAAGTGTATTCAAACATAACTTCTAAACCACACATGCAAAATGGCTTATAATGCCTAGAGATATTCATCTTTGTTAGTTGTACTTGAAAAATCATATTTTGTAAGGTTTGCAGGAACACAAGTTAGTTTTTTTTTATTCAATATAACAGTATATCTGTCATACTAAATATGAAAGGTAACTCCAAAAACAAACATAAAATTTGTCTAAAAAAGCCTGTACTATTGAATTTTTGTGAGTTTTATCAGAATCCGGTATTTTGGAAAGGTTCACAAATACAAAAATCAGGTTTTACTCACTATGACAGTATACAGTCACACTCAATATGACAGTTTTTTTAAACATAACACCATAAATACACATGCAAAAAGACCAATAATGCCTGAAGAAATGTATCTTTGTGAGTTTTACTGGAAAAAAATATTTGGTAAGGTTTGCAAAAACAAAAGTGTTTTTTTTTTTACCCAATTTGACAGTAATGTACTTAGAATCTTGAGATAATGCAAAAAAAACAATGAAAATGTTTGCCAACATGATTTCTAATCCAAACATGCATGTCTACAAATCCCTGTGATATTGAATCCATGTGAGTTTTACTAGAAACTGTTGTTTTTCTATGGTTTGCAAATACAAAAATTAGGTTTTACTCATTATGACTGTATACTGTTACACTCAATATAACAGTTATTTAATTTTAACTTCTAAACCACACATGAAAAATGGCTAATAAAGCCTGAAATAATGCATCTTTAAGAGTTTTACTCGAAACATATGCTTTTTTAAATCTTGCAAATGCAAAGAGTCGTGTTTTACTTAATATTACGATAATATTCTTAGAATTCTGAGATCATGCGAAAAAAGCAATAACAATGTATTCAAACATAACTTCTAAACAACACATGCAAACTGCCTAGAGATATTTATCTTTGTTAGTTTTACTAGAAAAAATTATATTTTGTAATATTTGCAAGGAGATAAGTTAGTTGTTTTTCATTCAATATAACAGTATTACTGTCATACTAAACATGAAAGGTATTATCAAAACCAAACATGAAATCTGTCTTAAAAAGCCTGTAATGCTGAATTTATGTGAGTTTTACCAGAATCAGGTATTTTTGAATACAATACAAAAATGAGGTTTTACTCACTATGACAGTATACAGTCACACTCAATATAGCATTTTTTTTTAACATAACTCCAAAAATACACATGCAAAATGTCTAATATTGCCTGAAAAAATGTATCTTTGTGAATTTTACTGGAAAAAAAAAACATTTGGTAATGTTTGCAAAAACAAAAAGTAATATTTTTACCCAATTTGACAGTTATGTACTTAGAATCCTGAGATAATTTGAAAAAAAACATTACAAATGTATCTCAACATAATTCCTAATGCAAACATGCAAAATGTGTACAAATGCCTGTGATATTGTATAAATAGATAAATGAATGGGTTGTACTTGTATAGCGCTTTTCTACCTTCAAGGTACTCAAAGCGCTTTGACACTACCTCTACATCCACCCATTCACACACACATTCACACACTGATGGAGGGAGCCGCCATGCAAGGGGTTAACCAGCACCCATCAGGAGCAAGGGTGAAGTGTCTTGCTCAAGGACACAACGAACGTGACGAGGTTGGTACTACGTGGGGATTGAACCAGGTACCCTCGGGTTGCACACGGCCATTCTCCCACTGAATCCACGTGAGTTTTAATAGAAACTGTTGTTTTTCTATGGTTTGCAAATACAAAAATTACATTTTACTCAATATGACTGTATACTGTAACACTCAATATAACAGTTATTTAAACATAACTTCTAAACCACACATGAAAAATGGCTAAGAATGCCTGAAATAATGCATTTTTGGGAGTTTTACTCGAAACATATGCTTTTTTAAATCTTGCAAATGCAAAGAGTCGTGTTTTACTTAATATGACGTTAATATTCTTAGAATTCTGAGATAATGCGAAAAAGGCAATAAAAATGTTTTCAAACATAACTTCTAAACAACACTAAATATGAAATGTATTTCCAAAACCAAACATGAAATCAGTCTAAAAAAGCCTCTAATATTGAATTTATATGAGTTCTACCAGAATCAGGTATTTTGGAAAGGTTCACAAATACAAAAATTAGGTTTTACTCACTATGACAGTATACAGTCGAACTCAATATGACAGTTTTTGAAACATAACTCCAAAAACGCAGATGCAAAATGTCTAATAATGCCTGAAGAAATGTGTCTTTGTGAGTTTTACTGGGAAAAAAACATTTGGTAAGGTTTGCAAAAACAAAAAGTAATTTTTTTTACCCAATTTGACAGTAATGTACTTAAAATCCTGAGATAATGCAAAAAAAGCAATACAAATTTATTCCAACTTAATTCCTAATCCAAACATGCAAAATAGCTACAAATCCCTGTGATATTCAATACATGTGAGTTTTACTAGAAACTGTTATTTGTTTATGGTTTGCAAATACACAAATTAGGTTTTACTCAATATGACCATATACTGTAACATTCAATATGACAGTTATTTAAACATAACTTCTAAATCACACATGAAAAATGGCTAATAATGCCTGAAATAATGCATCTTTGAGAGTTTTACTCGAAACATATGCTTTTTTAAATCTTGCAAAGGCAAAAAGTAGTTGTTTACTCAATATGACGATAATGTTCTTAGAATCCTGAGATAATGCGAAAAAAGCAATAAAAATGTATTCAAACATAACTTCTAAACCACACTTGCAAAATGGATAATAATGCCTAGAGATATGTATCTTTGTTAGTTGTACTAGAGAAATTATATTCTGTAAGGTTTGCAAAGACACAAGTTAGTCTTTTTATCCAATATAACAGTATAACTGTCATACTAAATATGAAAGGTAACTCCAAAACCAAACATAAAATATGTCTAAAAAAGCCTGTAATATTGAATGTATGTGCGTTTGACCAGCATTAGGTATTTTGGAATGGTTCACAAACTTTAAAATGAGGTTTTACCCACTCTGACAGTATACGGTCACACTCAATATGACAGTTTTTTGAAACATACCGTATTTCCTTAAAGGGGAACATTATCACCAGACCTATGTAAGCGTTAATATATACCTTGATGGTGCAGAATAAAGACCATATATTTTTTCAACCGATTTCCGAACTCTAAATGGGTGAATTTTGGCGAATTAAACGCCTTTCTGTTTATCGTGTTAGGACGAAGACGGGTGGAAGGAGACAACAGTGGAAGTCCAACTCAATATTCATTGAGTAATTAATGATTACGTGGGATGTGTATGCTACTATGTGTTTGAGTGTGAACTATGTGCTGGAATTAACATGGAAATACTGTAAGGAATGTTGTCGTGCGTGTTGGATGGTGGCGTCCAAAACCAGAGGGAGAAGGCAAAAGCAATCCGGTGTCTGAGCGTGGTCGTGGGGCAGGAGAGAACGTCCAAAGTCCAGGCAATGTGTCGGGGATCCAGGAGAGCAAATCAGGGTTCCAGAGAGGATGGCAGCAGGAATGGAGACAGGGGCTGTGGAAGGAAGGAGAGACGAAGGAGATCACAAACAAGGCAGGAGGAAAACGAGCAAAGGAATAAATCGCTGGTGAGAGTCAGATACGTGAGGCTTACTGCAAGCAATAGCAACGTTCCAACGACGAGGGTTCAGCGGCGGGAATCTTTATTCTGTCGTCCGTAATCACTGCCAGGTGTCTTGATTGGTGATCGTCTCCAGCTGTGTGTGTGAGCGGTCCGTGCTGTGCGTGAAGGGGCGTGTCTGGATGTGGCGCGTGTGGACGCACTCAGAGTGGAGCCGCCGAGTGCTCCCAATGATGAAGGCAGGGAAGACTGAGCGTGTGTCATAACATATCGCTCTTTTTGCGATGACGTCAGAAGGTGACGTCTCCGAGGTAATACAGCCGCCATTTTCAATTTCAACACATTGCAAACATTGGGTCTCAGCTCTGTTATTTTCCGTTTTTTTGACTATTTTTTGGAACTTTGGAGACATCATGCCTCGTCGGTGTGTTGTCGGAGGGTGTAACAACACTAACAGGGAGGGATTCAAGTTGCACCACTGGCCCGAAGATGCGAAAGTGTCTGCCGCCAGACCCCCATTGAATGTGCCAGAGTGTCTTCACATTTTACCGGCAATGACAGACATGACAGACAGATGTATGGATAACCTGCAGATGCATTTGCAACGATAAAGTCAACGAAATCACAAAGGTGAGTTTTGTTGAAGTTGACTTATGTGCTAATCAGACATATTTGGTTGCGGCGTGACTGCCAGCTAATCGATGCTAACATGCTACGCTAATTGATGCTAACAGGCTATTTACCAGCGGTGCTAAACCAGACAAGGCACAGAGATGTATGGATAACCTGCAGATGCATTTGCAACGATAAAGTCAACGACTTCGCAAAGGTGAGTTTTGTTGATGTTGACTGCCAGCTAATCGATGCTAAAATGCTATGCTAATCGATGCTAACATGCTATTTACCGGCGGTGCTAAAGCAGACATGGCACAGAGATGTATGGATAACCTGCAGATGCATTTGCAACTATATCACGTTTCCTTCCATCCACATTTAATGCGAAAAAAACACTTATCAATCGAAAGATTTAAGTTGCTCCAGTGTCACAAGATGCGAAAGTCCTGATCGTTTGGTCCGCACATTTTACTGGCGATGCTAACGCAGCTATTCGGCCACGCTATGGCTATGAATAGCGTCAATAGCTATTCGCTCAATAGCTTCAGTTTCTTCTTCAATACTTTCATACTACAACCATCCGTTTCAATACATGCGTAATCTGTTGAATCGCTTAAACCGCTGAAATCCGAGTCTGAATCCGAGCTAATGTCGCTATATCTTGCTGTGCTATTCGCCATTGTTTGTTTACATTGGCAGCACTGCATGACGTCACAGGGAAATGGATAGTCACATCGCAAATAGCGAAAATCAAGCACTTTAAAGCTTTTTTAGGGATATTCCGGGACCGGTAAAATTTTGAAAAAAACTTCAAAAAATACAACAAGCCACTGGGAACTGATTTTTATTGTTTTTAACCCTTTTGAAATTGTGATAATGTTCCCCTTTAAATAGCCGCCGGGGCGCTAATTAATTCAAAACCTCTTTTCACTCCTGCGCCTATTCAAGGCATGCAGTAATAGTAAGCAGGTGCTGATAACTTTAAAAGCAGCCATCGGACACCGAAAGGTGTGCCGCGACCAGCAGGAAGAGCCAGCAAGCCATAAATTGGCGCGACAGACTGGCCAGACAAAAGGTTTATCCATCCATCCATCTTCTTCCGCTTTTCCGAGGTCGGGTCGCGGGGGCAACAGCCTAAGCAGGGAAACCCAGACTTCCCTCTCCCCAGCCACTTCGTCTAGCTCTTCCCGGGGGATCCTGAGGCGTTCCCAGGCCAGCCGGAAGACACAGTCTTCCGAACGTTTCCTGGGTCTTCCCCGTGGTCTCTTACCAGTTGGACGTGCCCTAAACACCTCCCTAGGGAGGCGTTCGGGTGGCATCCTGACCAGATGCCCGAACCACCTAATCTGGCTCCTCTCAATGTGAAGGAGCAGCAGCTTTACTGTGAGTTCCTCCCGGATGGCAGAGCTTCTCACCTAATCTCTAGGAAGAGCCCCACTCATTTTGGCTGCTTGTACCCGTGATCTTATCCTTTCGGTCATGACCCAAAGCTCATGACCATAGGTGAGGATGGGAACGTAGATCAATCAGTAAATTGAGAGCTTTGCCTTTGGCTCAGCTCCTTCTTCACCACAACGGATCGGTACAACATTTGCATTACTGAAGACGTCGCACCGATCCGCCTGTCGATCTCACGATCCACTCTTCCCTCACTTGTGAACAAGACTCCTAGGTACTTGAACTCCTCCACCTGGGGCAGGGTTTCCGGGCGAGAACCATGGACTCGGACTTGGAGGTGCTGATTCTTATTGCGGTCGCTTCACACGCGGCTGCGAACCGATTCAGTGAGAGCTGAAGATCCCGGTCAGATGAAGCCATAGGGACCACATCATCTGCAAAAAGCAGAGACCTAATCCTGCGGTCACTAAACCGGAACCCCTCAACGCCTTGACTGTGCCTAGAAATTCTGTCAATAAAAGTTATGAACAGAATCGGTGACAAGGGACAGCCTTGGCGGAGTCCAACCCTCACTGGAAATGTGTTCGACTCACTGCCGGCAATGCGGACCAAGCTCTGGCACTGATCATACAGGGAACGGACCGCCACAATAAGACAGTCCGATACCCGATACTCTCTGAGCATTCCCCACAGGACTTCCCAAGGGACACGGTCGAATGCCTTCTCCAAGTCCAAAAAGCACGTGTAGACTGGTTGGGCAAACTCTCATGCACCCTCAAAAACCCTGCCGAGAGTATAAAGCTGGTCCACAGTTCCACGATCAGGACGAAAACCACACTGTTCCTCCTGAATCCGAGGTTCGACTATCCGGCGTAGCCTCCTCTCCAGTACACCTGAATAAACCTTACCGGGAAGGCTGAGTAGTGTGATCCCACGATAGTTGGAACACACCCACCGGTCCCCCTTCTTAAAGAGAGGAAACACCACCCCGGTCTGCCAATCCAGAAGTACCGTCCCCGATGTCCACGCGATGCTGCAGAGTCTTGTCAACCAAGACAGCCCCACAGCATCCAGAGCCTTAAGGAACTCCGGCCGGATCTCATCCACCCCGGGGTCCTTTTCACCGAGGAGCTTTTTAACTACCTCAGCGACCTCACTCCCAGAAATAGGACAGTCCACCACAGATTCCCCAGGCACTGCTTCCTCATAGCAAGACGTGTTGGTGGGATTGAGGAGGTCTTCGAAGTATTCCTTCCACCTATCCACAACATCCGCAGTTGAGGTCAGCAGAACACCATGCGCACCATACACGATGTTGATAGTGCACTGCTTCCCCCTCCTGAGGCAGCGGACGGTGGTCCGGAATCGCTTCGAAGCCGTCCGGAAGTCGTTTTCCATGGCTTCCCCAAACTCCTCCCATGTCCGAGTTTTTGCCTCCGCGGCCTCTGAAGCTGCACACCACTTGGCCTGTCC